>NW_026857544.1:0-221648 GCF_026571515.1 Ruditapes philippinarum | reverse complement strand
GGCAAAATATTAAGAAAAAAGATACAAATAAGTCCCTCAACAAAACTAAAACAAAAACTATAAACAAGCTTAACAAAACTTAACTCTTTTTTTATATCTTTTTAACACTATTCAAAGCATAAATATAACTTAAGCAATACTTATAGAAAAAATGACATTTACAATTTACCAGACTCTGAAATACATAAAAGATGAAAACTTTAAAATATTTAAACAATTCAATAAACACTAAAAATCATTGAAGATATGCTCAATATTTTCATGAAAGTTTGCTAGTCTCTTCAAAATACTATGCTATCATTCAGTAAACATGTAATGTCTGCAAATATTTTTCTAAAGTGAGTCAGCAACCAATAAAATAAAATTAGTTTATATTAAGAACTGTTTGAATAAATATAAATTTGTAAAGAAGATGCCTGAGAAAATTCGAAATTGTGTAATATTATTGTCAATATAATATAACATTGAGGAGAAACATCTCATAAATGTATGTACATGATTAAGCTCATTTATAGATATATTTCCACTTCAAATGTAAATAATCGAGTACTAAACCAATGATATTATAAACATCTGATAAGTAATCTAAATACAAAAGTATAGAGGAATCAACAATAAGACCAGTACCATTCATAATTTAAGTATCGAACATATTTGTAGCAGATGCTAGCTTACAACATATTTATTTTGTTAGCATTATTTTGAAGTTCATTCTGACAAAAAAAAAACTAATCGTGATGTGAATACACCCACATAATTTCACAGACTAAAAAAATGATGTCAAGTTTGTCTGAATTTGCATTCCTATATATTCTTTACTTATTATTCAGTGGAAGCTGACGCACGTTCGTCACTTTCTTTCAGTAGAAGCTGACGCAATTCCAGTGTATCTCCCTTTTTTTTACATTCATCGCTGAAATAGAGAAATATATATTACAAACGATGTTAAAACTAAAGAGAAAATGGACACGATTCAAACTGTTCCATTATTTGTTATGCACATGCATCATCATCATCATCATAATCATCATCATAATCATCATCATCATCATCATTATTATAAAAATAATAATAATAATTATAATAATAATAATAATAATATAATTATTATTATTATTATTGTTGTTGTTGTTGTTGTTGTTGTTGTATAGATATCCGATGATACACTATTTACCTTGCTATGTGTCGCATTAATGAATATCTTGATGATAACATAAGTTTTGACATTTACATTGTTCCCTTTTATATGAAAAATTGAGCAATATTTTAAAGGTGATCTTTGAGAAAAATGTTAATGTGAAAGCATTTTGTTAATAATAGTATTAGATAAAAAATTCTTAAGTTATATTTGAATTGTATTTAAAGGCCCATTATGTCCAAGAAATGTATTTACTTTTATTTCTCAAAAAGTCATGGTCCCGAAACGTTATTCATTGTCCAATTACCTAAACAATCTTTTACTTCTGTTGCATTTTTTTTGGCAATAAGTAGGACTTTAGTGATTTAGTATTATCGAAAAAAAACCAGCGAAATATTTATTACTCAGTACTTTCAAAGTATTAATGTATCACCGAAAGAAAGTAGAACAATGCTTGAGACATCATTCGGAGAAAAAACCTTGTCGCTACAGTCGTGTATGAAGGGCATAAAAGATTCAAAGAGGGCCGCACGATGATCATAGGTCTGGAAGACCGAGCGTCTCTTAATTGTGACGAGATTGAAGAAATGCTTGATGGCGACCGTTGTATGTCAGTGCGAGAAAAAGCTGTTAACGGATCAGCAGATGAAAACTAGATTCCGTGTTTCGAGGGGATTGCAGCAGAAGGACGTAACTAAAAAATTAAAGAACGTCAACGCCGTTATCTTCATAACGTCTTTGTCACGCGGGCCAATGCGACCATGATGTATATTCACATTGTTTTAAAATTTTGCACATTGGATACAATTGCGCATATTAGTAGAAATATGGAAGGAAATTGAACGGTTTGTTTTCTTTTTGAAATCTATCTACATTTTTTCCAAATCAACAATCGCAATGGGAACTTTACAGATACACCTTGTATTATGCAAATTATGTCACTTCAAAATATATGCACATTCGTGCAATATAATTTTTACGGAGTCGCAAAAGCGTCAATGATATGAGATAAACAATATTTACATCATAAAACGTATGCCTTCTAGTTCCTCTTTCCTTTTCTGATAGCTTCTTCTTTCAATTGCATCATAAATTGCAGGTCCAATAACTGGCAAAAGACTAGCTGCTCCACGTGCAATACTTTTTTGAACTGTAGGTTCATTGGCAGTAACTTCTACATTTAATAACGACAGTAAAATCTCCACTCGATCCTGTTCTTTTCGCATTTCTTCTTTCAGTTTTGCATGATCGTTTTGCCATTTTTTTATGTTTTCTGACATTATTTTATTCCTTTGTTCCTCAAAATCACGCTGTCTTTTAAATTCATCATTCAAGGCCTTGTATTTCATTTTCTCTTCCAAATGTTTTCTTTGAAATTCTATCTGACTTTGTATCATTTCTCTATGGTGTTCCTCTGTTGTCATAAGAAAAAAGCCAAGCAATTTATAATTTAATAAGCGTTGCAACAAAATATATAAGACACATTTGAAACATGCAGTTTACATGCGCTTCTGTAAACATCAAACAATGTCATTTGACATCCAATAACGTTTTGATATCAAATATTCTTGTAATTGTTATTAAATATTAAGAATTTTGAATCAGCCTCTTCAACAAAATGTACACTTAAAGTGATATTATGTGTAAGTGTAAATGGTGAGTCCAAATGTAAACTCAAAATAATTTGACATTTTGCAATGATTGTTTTCAATTTCATATATGACAACGCAAAAAAATCAATAATCCACGTGACCCACGGATATTATTTATAAATATCGTTCGGAATATATCAAAAGTGTTCAATTTTTAAAACGAGTATAGCAGTCTTTAAATAATTTAGTTTTTTCATATTTCATATCAATTTTTTTGTTATCAATAACTATTATTGATACAAATAAAAGTCAATCTGTAGAAATACATTACTAATTCAGAATAACTTTACAGCGAAAAACAATTGCATAATGTCACTTTAACAAAGATTTATTTAGGAAAAAGATCTTGATTTTGAGATCAGGTATACCACCTTCTTAATTATATTACTTCGCATCTGAACTCCATATAACACAGAGCACTCATAATCAAGATATATTTCCATTCTAAAAGGTCAAGGTCTTTGAACTATATTTTTGGTGGTTGAATTTGTTTCTAATAGCAATGTTCTTTTAAGGCTTTCTCAGTCGATTGAAAAACACTGTCGTTAAATCTACCGTTTGCACACACATTTTGAGGATAACAATTTTTATCAAAGTTCAAAAAGTTTTTTTTTGTGTTTATTTTATTTATTGTTTATATTGTCTGAGTAATAGAAAGAGCATCGAAACACGAGGCTATCTGATTTGTACGAGGGAAGCGTAGCCCCGAGTATAAATCAAATTGCCGAGTGTTTTGATGTTCTTTCACTTTTGTATCATAGACAAATTTAAAAACAGTTCCCAATGAATGAGCATCTGAATATGATATTTCTATCGCCATCCCTTTCTCTGCCGTTACAATAAGAGGACCCAAGAAACTACTGCTGATGTCGTACATAACATCCGTAATATGATAACATTGGTGAATCCTCAAACACAAAGAGAAATTGCAGCTAAGTGTTGGGTGGCTACGGAGTAATAGCAAAAATTCTAAAAGCAGAAAGGAAAAAGTGCCGTGCTCAAAGCCTAAGTGAGGCATATATTTTGAAACTACTTGCTCGATCATTGCGTATATATCTCCGCCTTAATTAATTGTCGAAAATGGAAAAGCATTATCACCACAGACGAAGCTATGTTTTATATTGGTGGTAGTAACGGTACACGTCGTGTTGCTACGTTCGAACAAATGAGACAGGCCTTAGCAAACTGAAGTTTGTAAAACGAGATGCATTTGCACCTGGGTTTATGGTTTGGGCTATGGTTAGTAACTCCGGTAAGGCATCATTATAGGGGTAAAAATCAATGCAAAATATTACATAGACAAAGTTCTAAAGACATTTCTCACAAAAGGTGTTCCGCGATTATGATATGGTAGAAAATGATAAGGTATTCCGTTAAGACTCGGCCTCTAGTCATACCTCTTAAATGACTATAAACTTTTTCAATGGATGCCATAAACCCAGATGCAGTAGATAATTTTTAGAGGAAATACTCAAACAAAATTTGTTCTTATTACATGTATTCAGATTTTTTTTAAAACAAAATAGCCCCGTCAATATGTCGGTTTGCAAATACGGAGGGAGGAAAGAATGGCGAGTGAAATATACAGTGAAATAAACCGAGCTTCTGGCCTTCATGTTTTGTTCAGCGCCTTTTGAAACTTTAAGTTTAATTTGTCAATTCAGATCTGTATTATACCTTGGATGAGTCGGTGCATTAAACTTGTAAGTTTGACTAAACTAAAAATACATACCTTTTATTTTTTTTCTACTTTTGTCACTCATATCCATTACAGCCAAGTCATCTTCAAGATATTTGTCTTTTAATTCTCTTAAAATTGCATTGACCTGTAAAACAAAATTTGTCATATTTTTCATCAAACTAATTAGGTTGATCAACATCTGTCTCAATTTGCCGCGCCACTTTATATACTTTATGTTTTGCTACTATTTTTCTGTTGCGACTTCATTAAAGAAATAATGAGAATTCGCCAGCGAACTCGTCAGAGAGCGAAGGTAGTTACCTATGCCAATCATCAAAGCTACGTCTCCTTGCAACATCTACATTAAGATGATATTTGTGCGGTCCACTGTAAAGTCATTATTTACTTCATAGGAAGAGCATGAAATGATATTTTCAAATGATTTCTTTTATGTTGATCTGTCATCTTCTTATCTTCCAATGTTCAAACAGATAGCAATGTCACAAGCAAGATCAAATTTCTTTTTACTAATAATATAGTCTGAATGAAAGTTTAAATGGTCGCAAGACATGTACACACATGTCAAAATAAACATTTCACTAGAATTTTGTCCATAGGACACGGATGCCCCACACTCCACTGTCAGTCTACTGACACACAGCAGAATAGTATGACAAAGGGACAGACAAAAGAAATTCTACATTACTCGCCCTAAATGGTTGGCGGATTAAAACGAAATCCAATTTTCCCAATATTATTAAGAATTTCAAATCATCTCAATTTTATATCCTTAAGTATGCTTAAAAGAAAACAAGCAAAACCCGAGATGAACAACATTATATGCTGACCAACAGTCCTGTGAAGTTTCATGAGTCTAGTTCAAATAAGTTTTGGCTACGTGCGACAGAAATTTGAACTAAATCAAGGACAATAACTCTACAAACAATGAATAAATTCACAAGCAAAATTCCAGGTACACAATTACACATGTTCATCAACATTTCTGTTAAGTTTCAAGATTCCAAGTCATATATTTTTGGGGCTAAAAGCCACACAAGATGAAAATTGCAAATGTTTACTAAGTCAAGGGCATGAACTCTACAACCTCAAGCTAATATCCATTTGCACAACTGCATATGCTGACCAACATTTCTATAAAGTTTAATAACTCTAGGTCAAACATCTTTTGGGCTACGGGCGACATAAATGAAAATTTTTATTAAGGACAATAAATTGAAGGCCAAGAATTAAACAAATAAAAAGGGTATCGTGTAGGACAAATTTCAATGATCGGAAATATATCATAATAGATCAGATTTAACGTTGTGATTATGATGGTTTATTTTTCTTCACTTATTTATTTTTCATTTTTAAAAAAAAAAATCTTGAAGGAAAAATAAGAAGGAATTTTTGTTACTCTTACAATGACTTGTATTTTGCCTTGTTGAAATAGAGGTTATTATTATTATTATTTATTAATTTGATTAATTGAATTAGCAATTTATTTTCAAAGATTATTTACAATTAGAGAACTTTAACACATTCAAATAAAACTTGCTCATACACATACCGACATACGGAACAGTCGCTGCCTTCTTGGCCAGGTGAAGCAAAGATGGCTTAATCTTTAGCCGGTGTTTCGATATCGGGGATGAAAGAAAATTGACCAATCATTCATCTTATGTTAAACAATATCACTAAAATATTTAGATAATGAATGGACTTATCGATTTCTGTGAATATGTGTTTATTTAGAATTTTTGTTGTTTTGGTCTATCTTTAGGGATTCTTATTTTCTATATTTTATGGCTCTATATTATCGCCACATCAGGGTTGTTTGTGCCTTGTGGAGGCCGTAAAACGTCGCACGTACATTCAATCAGAGATGTTATATTTCCGATCCTGCACGACATTATTGTTGTGTTTGTGGTACTTTTAGTTTTTACTTTTCGGCATTTTTCTAGTTGGGTGGTTCCAATATTCCTACTACTTGAATAATGTTAAACACCCTTAGGATATGTTGGTTGCTTTTAACATTTGTCTTTTGACATCTTATCTGTGATTTGCAGGCTTCATAACATCTAATCCCCTTGCAAATTCAATATTGATTTGTTCCGCCCATTCTTGTTTAGGGCGCACGCTTCCTTTTACTTGGGGACCATACGCGTATTTCATAGAATGTCATGAAAATGTCACATTGAAGGTTCCATCATAACCGACGTATTAACACATCTGCGAATGTTTCTAAATTCAAAATGTTACCATTTTTATGTTAATTTGTTGTCAATTTAAAAGCATTTGATATATTTTAAAGTCGTAAAATGCCATAAATTGTTACAGTATTGGCCTTCAATATAAAACAATAATTTATTGAGTATAACGAGATATAGGAGTTTATATTTGCCAGGTATATTACTGTTGTAATGATGAACTTCAGTAGATAATGCGGATATTTTCCACTTTCTGGTACTTATTTAGCGTTTAGGCGATTTTCTATCACGCAGCCTCTCTTTGTTTCACCAGTGTGCCAACTGCGACATTAAAAATCATGGTGCCTACAAATGTTAAAAACCATTTGCCCTCAAGCAACAAGGTGACTCATCCAAATCCCAAACAACTTCATCCTCCAAATCAAAGTGATTTCAACCTGCCCACCCAAGTCTCTGCTTCCCGTTTAGCCTCATATCTGTCAAGCTGTGATGAATTTAAGAGAGTTAGGCTAATTGAGGGGTTCACTAATGGTTTTCGTCTAGGTACGGTAGGGCATATTCCGGCACGTTTGTCACCAAATCATTCTCCAACTAGAGATCACACTAATTGTGTCAGGAATAAAATTTCTTTAGAAGTACAAAATAATATAGTTAAAGGTCCTTATATATCACCACCGCTGCCCAATTTTGTGTGCAGTCCTTTAGGTGTTGTGCCTAAGAAAGCTAAGGATAAATACCGCCTGATTCATGACCTGTCCTTTTCAAATAGTTGCCCCTCTGTTAACTCACTTATTCCTCAAGAAAACTCCACAGTATGCCTTGAAACATTGCCGCTTTAGTCCCTCAATCTGGTAGAAAATCACTCATAGCTAAAGCGGACATTGAGGAAGCATTTAGGATCATACCTATTTACCCTTTAGATTACTCTAAACTTGGTTTCTCTTTTGAGGGTTATTTCTATTTTGATAGGGTACTGCCTATGGGTGCCTCTTCCTCTGTGGCTATTTTCGAATCACTGTCTCAGAGCATCCGGTGGATACTTAAAAACAAATACAACATGTCCAGGGTCTCACACATAATTGATGATTTTATTTTTGTGGAGGCCCCAATTCAAACGAATGTCAAAATTCCCTTGAGGCTTTCTTCAGCTTATCTAGAGATATTGGTATTCCCATCAAAGCTGATAAAACTGTATTACCCACAACCAGCATAGAAGTGCATGGTATTCATATTGATACTCGCACCTTTATTGCTAGTCTCCCATTGGACAAGGTTACCTGTCTCCGTAATATCTTACAGCATTACCAAAAGCGTAAGAAAATTTCACTTAAAGAGTTACAATTAATTCTTGGTTACATTAATTTTGCATGTTAAGTTTTATCAAACCAGGCAGATGTTTCCTGCGGAGACTTTATGATTTGACATTAGGGGTTAAAAAAGGTTACCGCATGATCAAATTAACAAAGGAATGCCGTGCAGACATCAAACTTTGGTATGACTATATCCAAGACTATAATGGCTGCACCCTTCTTACCAATGATAGGTTTGTTTCCTCAGTCACTTTGAAACTTTATACGGATGCAGCTACTTCCAAAAGGTTTGCATTCATGCACAAGCAGTCTTGGACATTTGGGGCTTTCTCTCCAGGAATTAGACAACATCATATCAATGCCCTTGAAGTTGCCCTATTGCCCTTGCTGTCTTTTTTTTGGGTCAGAGTGGCAAAACCAGAATGTGTGTTTTGTTTGTGATCTTAGCTGTGGTTTACTGCCTCAATAAACAGACGTCCAAAGACCCTATGATGATGAAACTCATTCGCATTATTGTACTACAAGCGCTAGAATTTAACTTTTGCTTCAGGTCAAATCATATTTCTACATCAACGACCATTGTATGTGATAAACTTTCGAGATTTCAGGTCAAGGGTGCTCTAGAAATTGCGCCTCACCTGGACAAATACCCTACAGCTATACCTCTAGCAATGTCTCCCAAGAAGCTGCTTCTATCAGACAACACCTTCTGACTTCCTCACTGGCGGGGAAAACCAGACAAGCCTATGAAAAGTTTAGGGACAAGTTCCGCAAATTTGCTTGCATCACTATAGGTCACAATGACTATTTTCCATCATCATCAGATACAGTTCGTAGCTCACTTGTATGCCTGTAACTTGGCACCTTCTACAATACACAGTCACCTATCTGCCATCAGTTATTTTCACCAGGTGTCTGGTTTTGACGATACATGTAACTCGTTACCATGCAGCTTCATGCTGATTTCTGCGACGGTTATATAATGCTATCATCTTGGCCACCTTCAATGGGGTTTTTAGGATGGGTGAACTACTCCCTTCAAAACTTGTAAAGACAGATCACGTTCTTCAAGTTGAGCACATTACTTTTGATAGAGCTTCAGCTACTATCAAACTTTACTGTTACAAAACAAGGTGACAAACCTGTCACTATCATTCTTCAAACTAAACAAGAAACATGACAAAGCCACGAAACCAGGTTTTCAATTATCACCATTGTAGATAAATATGTTGTAGTTGAAATACAAATACAAGCAACAAACAATGTTACTGCAATGTAAATCATGAATAATGTAGGAGGTATTACGCTCAGAAGAAATTGTTCACTATATATTCTGTATAAGGAAAAATCAAAGGGCCATAATTAGGTCCAATTTTATCCAATCACAAAACCCCGACAATATGCGCCAGGGCACTTGATGACAAAGCTTCTGTGAAAGTTTGGTCAAAATCCGTTGAAAAATGTAGGAGGAGTTGCGCACAGAAGAAATTGATCACTATATATTCTGTATAAGGAAAAAAACAACAAAGGGCCATAATTAGGTCTAATTTTATCCAATCACAAAACCCCGATCATATGCGCCAGGGCACTTGATGTCAAAGCTTCTATGAAAGTTTGGTCAAAATCCATAGAGAAATGTAGGAGTTGTGTACAGAAGGAGCTGTTCACTATATATTCTATATAAAGGAAAAAAAAACAAAGGGCCATAATTAAGTAAAAAATTATCCAATCACAAAAGCCCGACGATATGTGCCAGGGCACTTAATGACAAAGCTTCTGTGAAAGTTTGGTCAAAATCCGTAGAGAAATGTAGGAGGTGTTGCGCATAGAAGAAAATGTTCACAATATATTCTGTATAAGGTAAAAAAAAAAAGGGCCATAATTAGGTCTAATTTTATCCAATCACAAAACCCCGATAATATGCGCCAGGGTACTTGATGACAAAGCTTCTGTGAAAGTTTGGTCAAAATCCATAGAGAAATGTAGGAGGAGTTGCGCACAGAAGAAATTGTTTACGCCCGCCCGCCCGTCCGCCCGCCCGCCCGCCGACATACTTCAATCTAATAACCAGTTTTTTCCTTCGGAAAACCTGGAAAAACCCATTGCCCTTTACGAGCTCTCGGTTTGTATCTTGCATACAGAGGCCGTGCAAAAGGCCCTCTATTCATCTCGTCTACAAACAAACCAATCACACTCGGACACTTTCGAACAGTGTACTTTCTCAAACCTATCACCTAAACTATACACACTGCACAGCTTTAGGATTGGCGCATGTACCCAGTCTATTCTCTCAGGCACTCCTGACAATGAGGTTATGCAAATGGGTAGATGATAATCACAAGCTTTCAAACGGTATATTAGACTCCTGAATGTTAATATGCATCCATAAATATATCTAACATTAAGTTACTTTCAGTATAACATTGGGGTGTGTTTTACTGTAATGTAACTGTTATGCATACACCATGATACAGTAGCATATACTTAGTGTTTCGTCATTATGCTGACATTATACCTTACATTGGTTTTCTTTTACTTTTTGCACGTACAATTATGACTGTTAATTATTCTGTGCATAGGTTAAAACTTGCTATTATTACGTGCCTTAGTTAACATGTCTTAGAGTTAGGGTCTCTGTATTTACAATTTTTTACCTTTTATGCCTTTATATATAGAAATGTTTGTAATTATGCTTATGTCATGAACAATTGATCTCCTTTTGTTACAAATTCAATTATCAACAGTTTGTGCTAGACATTGGGATGTGTCTACTTTGTCTTTCTTTGTAAATTTATTGGTGTGTTTTGTACTTTCATATTATAACATAATTATATCATATCGTCATTAGACCTTCTTAGCTTACTTTATCTTATTCATCAAACATTGGGGTGTGTCTGATTTCTGCCATTCATTACCTTTTAGCAAACCATTATATACTTCAGTGCCTCCATTTTATTCATAATTACTTGTAGTTTCCAATCCAGTCCAGTATTGTCCATTATCCTTAATTTTCTCCTACTATTAAAAACATTGACATAGGTCTATTTGATAATCTTTTTGTCAAGTTACCATATCAGCTACTTATGATAACATGTTATCACATTATTATGAACCTTACATGTTGTATAGTATATTGAAAACAAAAATGCTATTATCTATTGTTTTAGTCAAATACATCCACTTAGCATAAAAGACATTGGGTGTGTCTTGTAATTTGTGTCATTATGTGTGCATGTTATTGTCTACCTGTTTAAGGTGTCTCGCACTATTTCGCTTATATTCTCGGATGGTTATCTCTGATATAACTTTTTACAATTTTAATTTATAGTAATGTTTAGCTTATACATTGTTCCTCTGTACAGTTTGTAACGGTTTTATTTCTTCGCTTCCCTGGCTGCTTGGTTGGACTGGTGATGGACTTTGCTTTGTCCTACTTTATGCCACTGATTTTTATGTATATTACCTACTTTCTAGTCAGTAAACATTTTGTTAATAAAACGTCTGGCATTGGTTAAATGCCAGACATTTTCAATCCACTTGCTCTTGTGTTTTCTGTGGCATAAATAAACTGCGCAGCCAGGGAGCGCAAATATAAAATGGCGTCTAATGTAACCAGAATAATTGAAAAATCAAAGAAAAGTTACCAAAGAATCATCCATTTCAGGAAACCTTTGTTTTATCTTTGATTTTAGGTTATGTACGTCCTTTTTATAGTGGAGATACCCATCTTCATCCTCATAATGTCCGACGTTCAATCGTGGTTTAATTTCTGAATCATACATTTCTTCCATTGCGGAGATACACATACGCTTTTGGATTTGGATGTTTTTGTCATAATGTTCCTCACACAGATTGTCCATATTTTTCTGTACAAATAAAATGTATATTTTAGAGAAATTACTTAAATATGTTAATCCATATGCTGGTAGATAAAAAATAAATTAAGAATACCTTGCAGTCCATACGTTAAAGGTCTATGGCCAACGATATATATTTGACCCAAGCCAAGCACACGTCATCAGTGAAAAGGTGCAATTACCGATCGCGTTTCGAAAAAAAACACGACAGAATCATGTTTGTTTCATATAAGGAGATTTTATAACACTTTTTTATCGTGTTTATTGTAATCTACGTATCAAAATCCATTGAAAACAGAAAAATATGCCTTTTCTTGGCCATAGACCTTAAAGGCAAAATTATATGAATATTGGGTGTACGAGGACTTACATACGTAATAAGGACAAAAAAGATGGCAGTAACTTCTATAAAACATGTGGTATATTGGATAAATCCAAGGAATTTGTTAGTTTTTGTTTAAAAAGATATATTTATGTTGGAAAAAGTGATATTCTATGTTGGATATAAAAATGTAAGAAGTGTTTATTTTTTCTCATTAAATCAATTCACTTCATACATTGTACAAGGGCTAGGGTCGTCGAATTCAACATCGTTTTTGGACCTAAAAAGTAATTTAATGGTGGATGTGGCTCAAGAATATAATGTTGAATAGCAAATGGATCACCATCGAAAATCTTTTTGTTAAGTTCATTCATAATATGTACGTAAATGAGAAATACAGCAAAATATCGTTTTCATGAATTATGAATATTTTACAAAGGGATTATATATATATTTAATACCTATGTTACTATATATAGTAACAAAATCTAAGGTATTTCAGGGCTATTATGGCAAGATCTAGGTCATTATGCAATTTCGACCGCCTTGCTACTCGGCATTATTTTTCCATAACAAGGGACAGGACGTGAAGTGGTTGCACACTTGGTTCAAGCGAGCGAATTAGTTGCCAAAACTTGACAAAATGGCGAACACGGCGTGATTTTTTGAAACGGTGAACGAATTTTTGCCAGGCAAGTGGCTTTCTTTGTAATTTTGAAGTTCATTAGTACGTCTATTCCATAATGCAATATATATGCCACACTTGGTTAAAGGTCTCAGCATCCTAGATTCTGTTTTGACGAAGTTATTGAAGATATAAACTGATCATGTAGATATTTTGAAATTTGACATGTGACTGTTGTGGTCGGTTTTTCTCCTACTTTATTCGAATTTGTAAGTTTTGAACTGCATTTAACAATAACAAAATATGTTTCTGTCAATGCTGTACAAATGGTTTAGTTCGCAAGTCCGAAGATAACGTTCAATACACAAAAATATCTTGTTCAAGCACATTTTGGTTGCAGACTTATACTTCAAGCATTTCTGGTTGCAAACTTTTGTGTCAATAATGTGGCATGCATATTTTTAGCGAGGAATAACTAATCATTTTTTGAAATATTTAGCAATACCCGTTCATTTAATGAGAAATATATATACAAATTGTGCATGCGTGCAGATATATCCTAACACAGGGTCTTTCAAATAGATATAAAACACAATATAATGTATGCTAAATTGAAGTTCAGTTGTGTTTATCTTTATCATTTTTTCTCCTCGATATACTTCTTTTCTTTTTACAAAGTTTTAGGACTTTTTTTATATCTTGGCATGACTATATAGCAACAAACAGCTTTCATTATTTTTTTTTTGAGATTTGAAATAAATTTGATTATATAGTAGATAAAATCTATATTAACATTGACACAAGGGCATTATTTACACGTTTCTTTAAATTGTTCCTTATTATTGGCATCTCAAAACATCTTCCAAATTCCCTAACTCGAACAATGACTTTAAGTAGTTTTGTCACGTATCAGTCAATGTAAATAACCAATCGTATATCATTTATATTATGATCTAATAATCAAAATCATCTTTAGAATACCAATTGACATATGATATGCATCAAATCCGGAATATTGTAAACAAGCATGTCATTTTAACTTTTCTTTTGTAAAAATATTTTAAGTACATTTACATACGTTATGTCTAAAGCAACTGCTGATCTTTACATACGAAACAAACAAAATTAACATTTCTTGTGGTTTTGATAAACTTTGGAAATTTTGCCGAGTAACATCGTATGTGTGCACGTGTCCTTACGTTTATGATGAAAATAATTCACTGAATTACATACAACAGTACTCTCATATACGTTTGTTTTGTATGTAGTTTTCATTTGCATTTTACATATGATGACATATTTTAGAATTGAAGCATCACTAAATATTTTTCTTTATGCTATTATTTTGTTTGCAGGCTTTTACTGATGATTATAGTATTGAACTGAGAACCATGTAATTTGAAACATAAAGTGCATCATTGTTGTAAAAGAAGAAAGTATAGATAACATTTATAACAAAAACAAGTAACAGAAAATAAATGTCAATAATTGCCATTGAAAAAAGGTTAATAAATATAACCTTCTACACTCCTTTTGCAAAGTTTTACTATGGATTTTAATTGAATAAGAATAAGTTTGCAACCAAAAAGGCTTAAAGTATAAGTCTGAGTGTGACATATATATTGCATTATGGAATAGACATGCTAATGAACTTCAAAATAACAAAGAAAACCACTTGCCTGGCAAAAATTCGTTCACTCGTTTAAAAAAATCACGCCGTGTTCGCCATTTTGTCAAGTTTGCAACTAATTCGCTCGCTTGAACCAAGTGTGCAATCACTTCACGTCCTTCCCCTTGCATAATGGGCGAGTGAATGAGCGCACGTACAGAATGACGTCATCAACTCTCAGTGACTTCTAAGATGGATGCTGTCACTTGCACAAAACCTTTCAGTTTAAATGACTAATCAGTCTCAATCATTGAAGATTTATAAACTCAAGAAAAGAATACAATAATTCTACCAAAGACAAAGCAAAACCTCTTAGAATTTCCAATATCTTGCCTTTTGATAAAGTGACACTAACTCGGTGATATATCTGCTGTAAATGAAACATTTTTCTTACACGTATTAGAGTCATGAGTGAAGAATATGTATTGAATTATTCTTTTTACAATATCATTTTTGCCTTTTATATACAGTTTCAAATAGCATAAATAACAATTGTATGAAATTTAAAAAAAAATTGTCAAGATAAAAATAAAAATACCTTAATTTCGTCTTGCAAGTCTTTTTCAATCTTTAAGACGCATTTTTTTCGAAAATCTTCAGCAGCCCTTTCTCTCTCTCCTGTTAATAATTTCTGGAGGTTTTTCTCGTCATATACAGGAAGTTTAATTGAAAGTATTCTCGACTGAAACTTCTTCATTACATTTTCCATAGCAACTCTGTTCTCATGTCTTGACATAATCGCCAATGCACTGTCTATACATGGTATCCCTCCGGTATTGAACGTGGTAACGTATGTTTTGACAAGGGAGGAAAACACTGAAATTAGATTTTTTTTTAAATTTTCATACTGAAAATTGTTAATAAAAGTTACATAATTTTATTACTTTATTTAGTATGAACAAAGAACGTGTGGTGGTAAAATTTATATATTGTATAAATAAATTTAATCAATTAACTTGTCGTAAATACTCGTTAGAACACCAGCAAAATCAAGAAACGAAGAAAGTATAAAAGCAAACACTTATTATAAAATTTAGAAATAACATGTGCGTTTTTATGTTAAACTGAGATTCAAAAAAAGTAAAAACGGTTATTTCACAGGGGTCTTAATTTACCAATTTGTTTCGAACCGGCTTTGTAGTATTCGCCATATAAACGTGAGAATGAACATATAATTGAATGGTTCCGACTATAACCATGCTGGTTCTCACGTTCAAAGTCCTGCACATTTAACATATCAACTAGTAGACAGTCACTGTTAACTTGCCGAAATATTTTGTAAATGGAGTAAAACGGTGATAGTTTTGCTGTTTATTTCGCATATTGTGTTGTTTATATTGAAATTGTGAATGAACGTGAGGAAAAATGCGTATTAATTGAAAATGTTGGAAATGGATAAAATGCAAGACGATTGACAAATATACAATTGTATGTATATAATAGCCGTTGAAATGTGATTTTTAGTTGCATTTCAACGGCTATAATATACAAACTCTTATACTTATAACTGATAGATTGAGATATATTGATGAAATAAAATGCGTATTTTCCGGTTTTTTTTTCACTGTGAAAAAATATTTTTCACTGATATTAGATGTCCTAGTATTGTTCTTGTTCTGCTCTTCTTGCTCCGTCACAGGCTCTTTTACGTTTCCTCATGGATTTTCTTAAATCATTGCACATCCAAGATGGGTCGGAATTGATTGATGAGGGATATGTTTTAAAGAGTTTAAAGATTTTATCAGTAACATTTGAATCGTAAATGTTAATATTTTCATGGAATTAAAAGTACATACTATTTTGTAAATTATTGTAATCTCCCTGATCGAATTTCCAAATGGACATTTTGAAGCATTTACTATGGCGTTTAGAACCTTTTAAACAGCAGCAGATAGGACAGTGATACCTTACATTTAGATAAAGATAGTCTTAGATAACTAAGTCATTACTATCTTCAGATCAAGAATCGTTGGCTGGTGGACATGAAGAGATTGCCCTTATACAAAAACAAAACATTTCCTTATTTTTGCCTTTTATAAACTATAAAACGCTTGTCTTCAGTACTCTCAGTGTTGTGATTAACCAAAAAAAGACCCAATAACGCCACATTTATTTTTAACATAAAATGGTTTTGGTAAATGTGTATTCAAATATCGCATTTTTATTGTGATTTAAATATTGTATGTATTAAATATTTCATCATCAACTGTACTCGATAGATTGAACTGAAAAAAAACGCTTGTTATATTATCATAGTTCTTTTATTTATTTTTTAACAAGAAGAGTTTTATTATTTTTCCCCTCCATCCGGCCATTTTGTTTTGTTAATCATCCAAATGAAATAAAACAATAACAAAATTATTCTAACAGTTATAATCTCAAGTATGTTTCTGTCAGAAGTAAAGATTTAAAATAGAGACAATATTTTCCTCCAAAAAGAGAAACAATACCAACTAAGATATATTTGGCCATGTTTACACTAGTTGACATATGTTTACAACAATAAAACAACTTCTCTATTTAAAGCAAATAGAAAATTGATCAAGTACAGAATAACTTAATATAACTTACTGTTGCCATTTATTCTACTGCCATCGAGGAGTATTTTTGGTTGATATTTTGTTATTTTTTCTATAAATGCATCTGAATCTTCTTTAAACGACTCAAGCAATTCCCGTTCACCCATACTCTCCAATTTAGCAAGTTTTACTCTTCCTGCGACTGGCGCATCAAAGACAAAACATTCGCGTTGGGGGAAGAATGTTCGAATACATGCACAAATTTGGTTGTATGTATCACGTTCATCGGGACGATATTCGTCATAGCTCAACGTAAGGCGTCTCTCTAAGTAGGAATTTGGACTTTCCTTGCCCAAGTTGTACGAAAAGTCTCTCAAGCAAAGTACAAACTTCGGAAAATAGAGTCCAATATCAGCATTGAATGCATTTTGACGTTTGTCTTTACTTACTGAAACCTTTTTAGCATAGAATGTGACGAACCTACCAAAGTTATAAAAACATAATTTTTAAATATATTACTTCTTAGCATTTCCCGTCTTACGAGCTGTATATTAGAGATTTATTACTTAACTATATATAGAAACAGCTTATATGCGAATGCATGTAATTTTCAATCGTTTGCAAGCGCATAATTTTTCATTAGTAAATATTATGATGATAATATGTATTGTTATGTATTATCTATGTATTATTTAATTATGTATTATGACTAGTATTGTTCAACTATATTGACCTGACAATTCATTTTCTTTCTTAAAGGTCATTGGATAAACACCGATATATTTGTTTCTATAACGCGTCATTGAGATGTATTGAATAGATGCCGGGCTAAAATTCTGAAGGTTTCAGGTGATCACCAACCCTAAACTTATGATTGTTAGTTCATTAAACTAAGAAAAGGTACAACGTTAAAGAAAGTGTCAAGGTCTAAATTAAACGGTATTATAATGTTACCCAAGTTTATCCAATGTATCCTTGTCGATAACTCCTTTCACATTGTAAATGAAAGTACTACATATCAGTGTTGTGATGCACAGTAACTTATAGTCGTTATCTTGGTTTTTCTGCAAAAATAATTTAAATTCTTATAATAAAATTGGTAAATTTCAGAAGTCATTCAAAATAAAACGCTACTCTTACCAGCCATTTTGCATTTTGTTTTTTGATTTACGAAGTACATGTAATTGTCGCCGAGGCGCCAGACGTCCCTCTTAAGTCTAGGGCACTGGACCGTCTCAACGGTAGAGTTTCGTATATCTGGGGTCAGGGGATGAGGGATCAAAACAACTTCCGGCTGTAGCAAAATATATTCCTTTTATTATACACATGTAATCAATTTAAATGATTTAAGTTAAGGTTATATAAACCAAACGTACACATACAATCTTATTTTCTTTCAAAATATATTGTTTAATTGACCCTATTGGTCAAACTTATATACGTCATAGAAAATCATTTAAATAACAAAGGAATAGTAAAGAGGAAAGGAAAAAAGATAGTATTATTGTAAATCACGTTAAGTAGTCGATTTACAATGTTACGGCATACTGCTGAAATTTAGAGTATTAGTATAATGGGGATATAATTTGTACACCTGTAACATATATGTTGTGAAAACACGGAAAGTGAGAAGACAATTACAAATTATTCAGTGATAAAAAAAAGAAAGTTGTGAAAGACACTGACAGTGATTTGTTTGTAATCAACCAAGTGAAATGAGAACAGCTTAAGTGCACATACTTGCTTAACCTTCAAAGCTTAAGGTGAAGACATAGAACAAATAAAAATATATTTGGTGAAAAGGAAGGATAATCAGATAATGGCTGAAGGAAATTTACCGATGAGATTGAGAGAAGGTACAAAAGAAACATCTCTACAAAGTGAAAATCTTCTTAGAAAACGGGAAACTGAAAAAAAAAAAAACAGTTAGAATAACTTGAGCAACAGATAAAAGAAGAGGAACTCAAACGTTGAAAATATCAATTTGATATAATGAGATCTAGAAGGGGGACATCAAATACCGAACACACTAATGTACTTGATTTTGCATCAAATGAAAATGAACGGAATGTTCTAAATACATCTAGAAATCAGTTCAGAAACTTAAAGGGACTCTACTGAGGTTTTTTGACATGACGGGACTGGAAATAATTTTTTGAGATTATTACTCCATCTGATGTAGATCTATACTAATAACTTATGTGCAAAATTTCAGATCATTAGCTTGCTCCGTTTTTCCAGAATAATTAATATAATAGTGAAAAATGATCCAAAATTGAAAAGCGTAATGGCTGAAGGAAATTTACCGATGAGATTGAGAGAAGGTACAAAAGAAACATCTCGACAAAGTGAAAATCTTCTTAGAAAACGGGAAACTGAAAAAAAACAGTTAGAATAACTTGAGCAACAGATAAAAGAAGAGGAACTCAAACGTTGAAAATATCAATTTGATATAATGAGATCTACAAGGGGGACATCAAATACCGAACACACTAATGTACTTGATTTTGCATCAAATGAAAATGAACGGAATGTTCTAAATACATCTAGAAATCAGTTCAGAAACTTAAAGGGACTCTACTGAGGTTTTTTGACATGACGGGACTGGAAATAATTTTTTGAGATTATTACTCCATCTGATGTAGATCTATACTAATAACTTATGTGCAAAATTTCAGATCATTAGCTTGCTCCGTTTTTCCAGAATAATTATTATAATAGTGAAAAATGATCCAAAATTGAAAAGCGTTTAAACGCTTTTCACTCAAATCGGACTGAGGATAGCAAAAAAAAAACAAATGATTTTCAATGTATTTCTTCTATATTTTTGGTTATATTTTATTACTATTTATGTTTTAAGTGCTAATGTTTATCTTCGTGAAAAATTAAAATTGCATGTTTTTAGGCTTATAAACCTCAGTGGAGTTCCTTTAATAGTGATGTTCATCATAGTATGTCGTCAATAGAACAAACTGGTGCACACAAACAGAACGAACATGAATATGATCCTACAGATATAATACTAAATGCATCTGGTGTTGAATTTTTAAACCAAGTAGATGGTATAGATGCAAGAATTTCATTACATAGAAATGAAAACTATCATACTCCAGATAGGATAAGCTCTGATATAAGTCAGAGGCGGAAAGTACATACAGACATTCTTAAAGAGAGAAAAGAACGTTTAGATAGAGACAAAGGACAATCAAAGAGTTTTGATACAGTGATTAAACATGGTGGCAATGAGGATTGGCTCAAACCACGAGTGGTATATCAAACACCAACGTATTCAGAAAAACAAATAAACAAGCGCATAGATACAACCAAAGGAACGAAGGAGTATAAAGATGCGGAGAATTATAGTTTGCCAATGAAAAGTGGAAGAAATAGACGTGTATCCGATTTAGAATGTATGTTTGAAACCAAAGAAGAGAGGAGTTTAACATCTGAATTTATGGAAGAAGAGGAAAGAAAATTGTCTTTGATCACAGATAGAAGGAAGGAGTTGCAAGAAATGATAGAAATTGAAAGATTACAACAACTGAAGATAGAACAAGAGAAACAGAGAAAAATGGAAGAAATCAGAGAACAGGAAAGGGTTTTAGAACAATACGAATTGAGGAGCAGAGAGTTACAATTACGTGAAAACAAATTAAAAGATTATGAGAAGATGATAGATTCAAAGATGGAACGATTGCATCTTATTAGTGATACATTAGACAAAGAAAATATGGAACACAAAAGAGAAAATGATGTATCTGAAACTCTTAAGAAGAAATATGAAGAGATCAGAAGAAGGGAGATGGCTATTGCAAAGAAGGAAAAAGTGTTAGAACAGAAAGATTATTTGCTGAAAAAGAGAATAAACTTACTGAAAGATTGGCAATATGAAGAAAGAGAAACAGAAAGAGTTCAACAAAAATATGAATCGGACATTCATGATATGATGAATGATTACTTAGAGGAAGGATTTCATACATTACCACGGCAAAGCAGTAATGAGATACATACATTTGGACCAAAGTTAATCATCAGCCAATTTTCAGGGTCAGATCCGAAACCAAGATCCGAATCTTCGTTAGAAGAATGGAAAAGAGAAATTGAGAGCATCATTGCAACAAAATTGTACAAAGAACATGTAGTTGCTCAAGCTATTAGACAATCGTTAAGAGGTCAAGCGAAGAAAGTGCTGATAAATCTAAGTCCTGTGGCTACACTAATTGATATTGTGTCTCGAGTTGAAGATTTCTTTGGCGATCTTTCAAGTCAGCAAATTATATTCACTGAATTTTACACAGCTGAACGGAAACCAGAGGAATCAGTTGCAGACTGGGGTCTTCGTCTGGAAGAAATTCTTCTGTTAGCATCAACAAAAAGGTTCATTCCTGAAAAAGACAGAAAAGAAATGTTAAAAGATAAATTTTGGAGATCTTTATATAATATAGACATTAAATATGCAACTCGTACTAGTTTTGAGAGCAGCGACTCATTTGAAGTGTTAAGGAGAAAAGCTAGAGCTGAGGAGAATGAAATAAAGGTTACAAAACAGAGACGACAAACTGTTCAGCATAATCAAATGTCAACTGTAGAAAAGGACAATAAAGAAGACATTATTAAACAACTTATGAAGAAAATGGAAAACTTAGAAAGGCATTTAGAGGAAGTAAAGAGAGAAAAAGAGAAACCTAGTAGATACGATTCTAGTAACCAATAAAGTTATGGAGGTAGAGGACAATACAACTTTAGAAGGACAAATAATTACAACAATGTGGGAAGAGGATATGGATTCAGATACAATAGTAGATACAATGGTAGTGTTGGACAAAACAGAAGGAATGAAATGGACATAAATTCAAGAAAAGAAACAAATGAGAAAGATCTGAAAATACAACCTGATGTAGCCAAGAAAAATGTTAAAGAGGATTTAAAAGATTAGATGTCTCCATTGAAGGGCAAATGAGAGACAGTAAAATAAAAAGCCCTAACAAACCAAAGAACATATTTGAAAGATTAGTTGGATGTCCAAATGAGTCAATAATGTAAAATCAAATTGTATTTGTGACACGGGATCTATGATTACGGCAGTTAGTGAGGAGTTCTACAACAATTTAGATCCGAAACCAGAATTGCATCGAGTTACGGATTTTGTTATAAACATGCCTGATGGAAATTCATTGCCATATTCCGGATTCATTGAATCCTCTGTTAAAATACCTGGCTTATCGGACTTGGATTTAAATATCCCAATTTTAGTCGTACCGAATACGGAGTACAACTTGAGTGTTCCAATAATCATCGGCACAAATGTTTTAAGATTCCTCTCTGAACAGTCGTCTAATGAATCTCTTCCACAACCTTGGAGGACCGCTATTTGCAATCTTGTTGGCTCACCTGTAGTTGACAAAGTTTAAGCTTACAATAAGAAGGGTATAGTTTTAGAACCATTCCAGTCGAAAGTTATTACAGGTTTCATCAGACAGAAATTCGACTTAAATACTGTTGTCACAGAAACATCTGAGGAATCCTCATCCAGAATTGGTATATGTCCAAGAGTCGTTGAAGTCAATGGATCAGGAATTCGATCAAAAATACCAGTAAAATGCTTCAATCTATCTGCAAAACAAGTGACGATTAAACCTAAGTCTATACTTTGTAATCTGCAAGAAGTAAAAGTCCTTCGTAACTGGGAATCAACAGACAATGATGATACTGAAACAACAGACAATGATTTTATTGAACAATCAGAAAAGACAAATGATACACAAACAGAACAAAGTGAAATAGACAAGTTTACAAATACATGTAGTTTGAAAGTTGATCTATCAAATATTCCTGAGACCTACTGTCAACAAGTCAAGACCATTTTCCATTAATGGAAAGATGTTTATTCTACAGGACCTCTTGATATAGGAAGAACAGATTTAGTAGATACATCTAGAAGATCCAAAACCCTTTAAAGAACCATATAGACCCATTCCACCTGGTCTCATTAATGAAGTTAAAGAACATATTCGTGATATGCTTGAGATACGAGCAATTCGCCCTTCAAACAGTTCATACTCATCGAACGTTGTAATTGTTAGAAAGAAAGATGGTGAAATAAGATTTTGCATAGACTATAGAAAACTCAACAATAAAACAAGAAAAGACGCATATGCCCTTCCTTGAATAAACGACACTCTTCATCTTCATACTGGATCAAAATATTTTTCTAAACTCGACCTCAAAAGTGGTTATTGGCAGGTGGAACTTCGGGAGGAAGACAAATGTAAAACTGCATTCCAAGCGGGAAATTCAGGATTCTTTGAAGCCAAACGTTTCAAAGACTTATGGAAAGATGCATGGGAGATATGAATTTACAACAATGTCTTATATATCTCGATGACATTATCATATTCAGCCCAACCTTTGAAAAACATTTAGAGAGTCTCGAAGCTGTGTTCCAACGTTTGAAGACCAATAATCTTAAACTTAAAGCCTCCAAATGTGAATTCTTCAAAGATCAAGTCATTTATTTGGGTCATCTTATATCTGACAAAGGCATCGGTACAGATCCTGAAAAAGTTACTACAGTAGAAAATTGGCCAACACCCACCACAGTGAAACAAGTTAGAAGTTTTCTTGGATTCGCCGGTTATTACCGAAAATTTATTAAGGGATTCGCTAAAATAGTAAGACCACTGAATGACCTTCTCATTGGAGACAATCTCAAGAAGAAGAAAATAAAACCAACTGTTAAAAAGAAGTTTGCTCATTGGAGACAATCTCAAGAAGAAGAAAATAAAACCAACTGTTAAAAAGAAGTTTGAATGGGGTCCAAGTCAACAACAAGCACTCACAACAATTAAGCAAAAACTTATTACTGCTCCAATGTTGGCATATGCAGACTACTACAAACCTTTTAAGCTTCACACGGACGCATCGGGACTAGGGCTTGAAGCTATTTTTATATCAAGAAGTTGATGGAATCGACCGTGTTTGTTGCTTATGCAAGTCGGAGCCTAAAAACATCTGAAAAGAACTATTCTGCACACCAAATTAGAATTCCTGGCATTGAATTGGGCAGTTACAGAGAAGTTCCACGACTACCTTACGGATCACAATGTTTTCGTGACTACAGACAACAATGCATTAACTTATGCCCAAACTTCCGCAAAGCTTGATGCAACCGGCCAACGCTGGATTGCGAGTTTTGCCAACTACAACCTGAAAATAGAATATAGAAGTGGTAAGAAAAATATCGACGCTGACGCTTTGTCTCGAATAGAACCATCAAATCAAACGGTTAACCCCGATACAATAAAAGCAATGACAATGGCTGCTCAAGTCCAGATTCCACTTGTTGAAACTATTTGCAATCCTGATGCCGAGATACAACCAGAACTCATACCAGATATTCCTGACGACTTGATTATGTCAGTTAGTCTCTCAAATATGGACTGGTATAAAGTACAACATGAAGACCGCATTATAGCTGGAGTTATAAGTAATCTAAAGAATGGAACCAAACAGGCTTCTTCGACCTATGGTTCCGAGGCTAATATAATCTCTGGATATCTTCGTGAATGGTCCAAGCTTGTCTTTCAACAAGGCGTTCTTTATAGAAGAACAACTGTTTCCGGTTTTTCTCGCCTTCAACTTGTGTTACCTTCAAAATTAAGAGAAGATGTATTTCATGCAATTCATACAGACTTAGGACATCAAGGACAAGACAGAACACTATCATTATTTAGAGAACGCTTCTTCTGGCCAGGAATGGAATCATTTGTTGTGTCAAAAGTAAGATCATGTGACCGATGCATCAAAAGAAAAGCCCGAAACAGCAAAGCAGAATTGGTAAACATATCATCTCCCTTTCCTATGGACATACTATGCATTGATTATCTTTCATTGGAACGTTCAAAAGGTGGCTTCGATAATATTTTAGTGATGACCGACCATTTCAGCAAGATACGCACTTGCATTTCCAACAACGAAACCAAACAGCAAAAACCCTACAGCAAAAAATTATTTTTTGACCAAGTTATTTTTCACTATGGGGTTTTCCAGCCCGTCTCCATAGTGACCAGGGACAATCTTTTTGAGGCAAATATAATCAAGGCAATTGTGTGCAATTGCTGGTATTGACAAATCAAGAACAACACCATATCATCCTCAAGGCAATCCCGTGGAACGTTTTAACTCAACACTTTTTAAAAAAATGCTAGGTACTCTTGAAGATAACCAGAAAAGCAATTGGAAGAGAACACGTCTTGCAAACATTAGTTCATTGCGGTATAATTGCACCAACATGATAGCACTGGGCTTTCACCATACTTTCTAATGTTTGGCCCGTCATCCTAGACTTGCAATTGATGCCTTTCTTGGACTACCAATAGACAATGAAAAATTCTCAATCTCTCATTCGGATATGTTCATTCAGCTGAGAGATCGTCTCTTGAATGCATACACCATCTCAAGAAAATGTTCAGAGAATGTTGGTAAAAACAATAAAAAGTATTATGACATTAAACAAGACATCTGAAATTAGTTCCTGGAGATAGGGTATTGGTCCGAAATGTGTCTATCAGAGGAAACAATAAGCTAGCTGATGAATGGGAACACCATCCATATATTATTATAAGCCAACCAAATGCTGACATACCCGTTTACAAAGTAAAACAAGAAGGAAATAGATTTAGAAAAATAAGGACATTACATAGAAATCTTTTATTGCCATTTATGAGCACAACAGATCTTAACAGTGATATAGTAAAGGATAAGACAAAAGTTGCTGAAAATACTGAAACTGAAAAGAGTGAAAATATCAATAATATCAATCTGAACAAGAAGTTCCAAAAACAAATACAAATAATAAAGATGTATCTTACCTGAATGCAACTTTGGAACAAGAAATGGATTCATCTTTCATGAATTCTGATGAAAAAACAATTGAAAAATATGTTATTCCTCAACGAAGGAAACAGAGAAATATGTCTGGAGAATCAGATGTGAATAATGATTCTGGTTCAGAAACAAATGATCCAATGCGTAAAACAAAACAAAATATAACAAAGCCTCGGATGATGAGAAGTGATGACTGGATTATTGGATAGTGTGTATTAATGATAGTTTATGATGAAACAATGTGACTTGACGTTCAGGTGTTTACAATGATCAGTTATAATTAAAACATTAAAGATGATATGAACAATATATCATTAGCATACCACTACATTATACACTCAGTATCATATCATTATTATTTATACTTGTATCGTGTCATATTACGGGCGTCGAATCATTAACATTTTCGTCACGATAAAATGTTATTAGTATTTTGATGTTTCAACTATTTTACTTTTCTTTAAGTTGCGAGATTACCTTATTGCGAGATTACCTTATTGCGGAAAGAGATTGTTTTGTTTTTTTCTCGGCGGAAACATTTCGTTCTTCTGCGTACCATTAGTAAATGTTGGGGACAACATTTAATCGGGAGGGGGCAAATATGTCACAGGTGTACAAATTATATCTCCAATATACTAATACTCTAAAATTTCAGCAGTATGCCGTAACATTGTAAATCGACTACTCAACGTGATTTACAATAACACTATCTTTTTACCTTTCCTCTTTACTATTCCTTTGTTATTTAAATGATTTTCTATGACGTATATAAGTTTGACCAATAGGGTCAATTAAACAATATATTTTGAAAGAAAATAAGATTGTATTGTGTACGTTTGGTTTATATAACCTTAACTTAAATCATTTAAATTGATTACATGTGTATAATAAAAGGAATATATTTTGCTACAGGTAATTCTCTTCATATGTTGCATTTGTAAATTGCGTACATCTAATGTTAATAGACTTATATTATTTGAGTTCTAATATCATTTCTTAGAATATATTTTTCTTTGTGTAATATGATGTCGGCCATTTTGTACATGTATGTTTACATTATTTAAATGCAATAAAATTAAACAATATATTTTGAAAGAAAATAAGATTGTATTGTGTACGTTTGGTTTATATAACCTTAACTTAAATCATTTAAATTGATTACATGTGTATAATAAAAGGAATATATTTTGCTACAGCCGGAAGTTGTTTTGATCCGTCATCCCCTGGCCCAACTTATATGAAACTCTATCGTTGAGACGGTCCAGTGCCCTAGACCAAAGAGGGAGATCTGGCGCCTCGGCGACATAATTAATACCAATTTAAAGAATTTAAAGATAAGAAAAAAACATTAATTTTAAATATCTGAAGAAAGAGTGATCCCACAGGAGCATCAATCACAACAACAATACATGAAAAGTGCAGACTCTTTTGATGAAGATAACGAAAAAGTACAACATCCTTCATGCCCTCTAGCACCGGCTTGAGCGGTTCTCAAATTCAACACTTAAAAGTGCTGGATTCAATTATCCCGAATGTCCATAAAATAATACGACACTGAAAGTTGATACTTGCAGGTATTTCAAGCAGAATTGTTATAGACCAGTTTCTTAAATAAAATTATTCTTACTAAAACAATTTCACAAAAGATAAATATGTTAAGTAGCACTCAAAATATTGCTAAACGGTTTGAGCTTAAATGTCAGTTCAAAATAAAACTTGATATATGGTAAAGCAATGCAAACTAGAAGGGGTTTTGTCACAAAAACATATGTTTCCCAAAACTATGTATGGTCACTCATATGAAGTTGCATTGAAATCCAAACAGTAGGTTGACCTGTGAAAGCCAAACATCTTTTTTCTATTTATAGCTCTGACGGCCATTTTGTGCGGAAAAGCGTGATATACCGGTAACGTGCACAACTAGGGATGGTACTTATCCCTCCTGTAAAGTTTGGTTGAAATACAAACAGTAGCTTGACCTGTGAAGGCCAGCCAATATGTTTTATTTATAGCTCTGACGGCCATTTTGTGCAGCCAAGCGTAACGTGTCCATGATGTGTACAACTAAGGATGGTACTGATCACTCCTGTAAAGTTTGGTTGAATCCCACCAGTAGTTTGACCTGCGAAGGGCCGACAAGATTTTTCTATTTAAAGCTCTGGTGGCCATTTTGTGTAGCCAAGCGGAACGTGCCGGTGACGTGCACAACTAGGGATGATACTGATCACTCCTGTAAAGATTGGTTGAAATCCCACCAGAAGTTTGACCTTTGAAGGCCGGACAAGATTTTCTTTTAGCTTTGGTGGCCATTTTGTGCAGCGAAGCGAAACGTGCCGGTGACGTGCACAACTAGGGATGGTACTGATCACTTCTGTAAAGTTTGGTTGAAATCCCACCAGTAGTTTCACCTGTAAGGGCCGGACAATACTTTTCTATTTTGAGCTCTGTTGGCCATTTTGTGCAGCGAGGCGGAACGTGCCGGTGATGTACACAACACTGATCACTCCTGTAAAGTTTGGTTGCAATCCCACCAAAAGTTTGACCTGTGAAGGGCGGACAAGCTTAATGCGGATGGACGGACAACGGACGAACAACAGGACGGACGAACAGACGGACAGTCAGACGGCGAAGGCAAAAACAATATGTCACCCAAAAATTTTGGGAGGCATAATTGTTGGTAAGTTTGTTTCTTTGCAAAGAAGGATGCGAGAAGTGATTTTACAGTTGTGGAAGATTTGTTTTAATGTTCAAATGGCGGAAAAGTAAGATTGTTTGAATTGCATCTGTGAACATAAGCAATTTCAAAATGGCTAATTTCGCCAGTCTCCGGATAAGTTCTTCTTATGAATATTCGGCAAGATGTTCCGAAGTTAAAGGCCCATTTTCCCTCAGAAATGCTATAATTTTTATTTCTCAATATCTTTTTACAATAACTTTTTACTTTTTGGTATTTTGTTTCAGTTTCATTTAGGAATACTCATATGCATATAGATGAATTATCGTTGCTCCTTTTGTTTTGTTGGCAATTGGTATAATTATAGTGAACTAGTTTTTTGTATGGAAGTCAAAATATTTATTTTGTTTACATTTTGCTACAATTACGACACATTACTGCGCTTTTAGCGCTACTTTTCTCAGCTGTTAAATATCTTACATTCTCTAAATCAATTATCAAATCATTATTAACACATTTTTCACATTTCTAAAGAATTTAATGAATATAGATTTCTGAGGAATAACGTGCCTTTTAAGGAAAAGCAAATTTTCGGTACACGGTTTGCTCGGTCATATAATGGTGCTTGGTTGTTTTGTAACTATAGTGTCTACTGTTACACATGAAGGCTTTTCAGAAAACAATAATCAATTTATTCAGTTTAAAAGATCAGAAACGAAAGTCGATGTGAAAGATATACTATGCTCATCCTTGCATGAAATATTTTATCACAGACACTTATTGAAAGCAAAGGGACCCGGCACAGTGTTGGGATAGTGTAAAAAAAAGTAATTTTAGAAAAAAATATATAGTTTATATGTAATAGTCTATATATTATATATAAACTATATTTTTTTTCTTCTAGAATTACTTTTTACACTATCCAAACACTGTGCCGGGTCCCTTTGATTGAAAGCTATGTAATTCTTACCAATTTGAATAAAAGAAAGAATAAATTATGTATTAGAAGTTGCTTTCCCATGTAAAATTGGTATTTAGCGTGTAGAATCTTAAACACAACATATCTACTTTGTGTGAAGTTAAACATGTTTATTTTATATCTACAAAGAGACTGTGTAGCAATTATAGATATTTTCAAATATGAAATTTGAGAATAGTTTATCTTTAATTTTTTGATGAAGTAAAGTCGTGTTTTGATTTGGAACATGCGCATAAATAATTTTGGAGACTGGTTCTAATGAGTTTAGACTTTAAATGGAATTTTAACTTAAATTTGATCCCAAAAAAAATTATGCCACCAGCTATCATTCTCAGCTCTGTGGAGAGGTCTCCAATCACAAGTATACAGAAGCGACAAAACATTTTACTCTTAAAGAATTACAAACATGGTTACGATATCTTTTAAAATATTTAAGTAGTTTTGAATCAAACGTTTATATATTATATAATCTTGTAACGAATATTTAAAACAACAAATAAACTAAACTAACGTTCTGTATAAAAAGCTAAATAATAATTTCGATTATAAATAATTTACAAAATAAACGCATTGTTGCAAGTAGGAGCCCCAACATAGGAAAAACGGGCAATCCACATTTTGTGCTTTCATCGACTTCAAAAAAGCTTTTGATTCCATTAACAGAAATTTACTTTGGCAGAAGCTCATTGATATTGGTTTGTCTACAAAAATGTTGACTGCTGTAAAATCCTTGTATCAAAATGTATCTTCTTGTGTACGTATACATGGATATTTTACAGACTGGTTTGATGTTCTTTGTCCTCAATATTATTCAACATTTTTATTAACGACTTTGCTGTGGGCGCTAAAAATTTGAGCAATGGAATAGTTATTGAAAATGAGCGCATTTGTATACTTTTATATGCAGATGATATTGTGTTACTTGCAGAAAATGAAACCGAATTGCTAAATATGTTAGCCTTCTAAAATGATTGGTGTATTGCAAATGGAATGTTTGTGAATGCTTCAACATTCAGATTTCATTTTAAGTGTGGTAATTCTGTTGTAGAGTTTTTAATAAGTATATGTATCTTGGTATTTATTAACAGAACATCTTGATAATAATATCACTGCAAAAACACTAGCACAAAGTGCTGGTCGTGCCTTGGGGCTTCTTATTGCTAAATACAAAAGTCAAGGTGGTATACCCCATCCCCCCCCCACAAAAAAAAAGCGATTTAATAATAGATTTTCGCATACTTTACATAAAATATATTTCCAAACAAATACTTTATAATTTAACATTGTTTTCAAAAACTTGTGAACATACTGTATATTGTATATACTGTGTATATTTCCTATGCTAAATAGTTATAATCAAAGTTTTTATCTGTTGAAAGATAAAAACTTAACAATGATTCGCGAACATTTAAAAATTTAGCAAATTTGGACTAACCGACAAAATGGTTTCTAATCTAATACCAATATGGTTCACGAATTTTAATTTACAAATATATTAGTAAATAAAAATAGGCTAATTAACATATGAAAGTTTACTGAGAATTCGGTATGATAATAGATCTTATTTATGATTTGAAAAAAATGACTTCATCTATTACATAATATCAACAGCCTATTTTTAAATACATAACAATTTTGACGAACGCTGATGAAACTATATAAAAATAAGGAAACACGTATGATTTAAATGATCCTTAAATAAACATTTTTAAAATTGTTGGGAATATTAAGCCCCATCTTGTATTTATGGAAGGTGCAATCAGCTGAAGTGCGCGACAACATAACGGGAAATTTACGAATTTGCAGTTGGTAACTTATTTTCTTACTATTTAAAGTTCAAAATATGTATTTTGCTACAATAAGCTAAAGGTCATGATTGAATAGCATGCCGGAGATTAAAAAAAATATCGAAGGTTGAGGCTTCTGGTAAACTAATGTTCTTAAACCTTGTCTGGATCTCCGATTCCTTCAGTATCGAGTAGAACCATCACTTGATCTGTATAGACAGGATGTTTCAAACACCACACCCAAATACCTTTGGTTTTCGCATCCACTCCATTTCCAAGAGTAAATCCTGTAAAAGAAAATTTATGTTTGGTTTTAAAAAGACAGTTAAGGCCATGTGTTAAATTACAGCTTGAAAGTGTGAATAAATATCAAATTTGTCTTCGTGCTTCATTTTAGGAAACAATTTCATTTGAATAGAATCGTCCATACCTACGCAATGTATTTTTATCCCTCACAAATACAAAGCATTTCCTGGCAACATATATAAATCTTGATTATTTAATAATGAATGAATTACTTAATGTCCTGATGAAAACATTCACTGCAAATAAAAATTTTGTAAAATTTCATGGTACCATGTTTATTCTTCGCTAATCTGTTCATCAAGTAGGATTTGCCAGTTCTGCATGGTCCAGTAATCGCAATCACATTCACTGTTCTATTGATCTGTGAAATCTGCTTCAAGACATTTTCATCAATTGAAAAACTACCATTTACTTCGTTTTTAACAAGACATAGTGGTTTCTGAAACACAGGAAGTGATGTAAACTTGTCCCTGAAAATAAAAGGATAATGCTAACACACAATTTAATGTATAAAATTTAAAAGTATCATGAAAAAAGTTCACTGCCTGTACATTGGTAAATTACTTTTTTTTATTAAAACACTATCATGGTATGGGAACCAACGATATCGTCTACTTGATATTGTGATGTGACTGACACGGGATTAAATGTATTGGAAATTTAATTTCTCTCGCTAATTACCTGTTAACATGTTGTGGATATTTGAGACGACTGATTTCGTGCGGAATTAGTTTGTATGCATTGCAGAATTCTTTTGCAAACTTAATTAGCACTCTGTTTCTAGGTATTTTATCGAAATTTCATTTACACATACCATACTTATAGATAAATTTAATATATTGGCGTTTGTTTCCAACTGAACATCAAACATTGGCACAGCAGCTCTGGTGTGACGACAAAGCTCATTAATTGACTAGGTTGACTCAGATCCAAAAATCAAAGTATTTTGTCTCACCCGCTTCTAGTAGATAGACTTTTTTCACTTTATACATAACAACATAGGATAATTTATTTTATTTTATGCTTTTCAGTGGATTACTGATTTATCCGTGAAAATTATATTTGGTAATTTCACAGTGAAAATTATCAAAATATAATTTCACTTTTTTCAATGACGAAACTACTTTTTTAAGATTTTCCCCATGTGGTACCTCAATTTTATTTTTGCTGACAATTGAGACAATGTCAGGCTGTTTAAAGAAAAAGGAAAGCTGAAATTGATAAATACCTTAAACGTAAAAAGTAATAAAAAGAAGAAAACTTACTTCTATTCATTCAAATTCCAATCACCAAATTTCGTCTCTAAATTTTTTGTTTCATTTTTACAGTCTGAAAAATACATTCCTTCCACATGCAAACTGCTCTTGATGACATTTGGGCATATTAAAGTATCCTACGAGTAATAACTGCCGTATGCTTTATGAAAAATTGAAAAGCAATGACAGCTACAGCTCGTAGAACAAGAAAACCAACCCAGCGTTCCGAGCAAGTTCCAAGTCTTCCATTTTCATAGCTGCTTTTTTCATGTTTTCACATCTGTCAACACTTAATTTTTGTCTGTTTCAATCCTCAAATATGTTTTCTTTCTTTTAAAAGGGTCTATGACTAACAATTCCAAATGATATCCCTCTGAATCAAACACAAATTATTTTCCTCCCGTGAAATACACAACTTTAAAAAATGGCTGCCGCTTACATTTAACAAAGCCAGGTCTAATATAAATTCGCAGTACGTAACAGAAATATGGATGGATGGTTGGAATTTTCTCCTTCACGAATTGTTTGTTTTTATTATTAAAACAAGCGATCATTCATATTTTTTAAACAAAATAAATAATATCACTGTCATTTAATGTTGATTGTCGGACTTATTTTTCAGCTCAAGACTTCTTGTTTTTAATGAGAAATTCGCACGAAATGGGGCTCTCAATGGGGAAACAGATTTTAATATTTATGTTAATATTATGGAAATTTCGATTAAACTTTTTTTACTTTTTTTAGCATAAAATAAAAAGAAAATTTGTTTGTTTGTTGTGTAAGATGTAATTTTATTTCATCTCGTGAACTTTAAAAACAGTATTCTCACTCGTGGCTACGCCACTCGTGAGAATACTGTTTTTAAAGCCCACTCGATGAAATAAAATTTCATCTTACACACAAACAAACAAATATCCTCTAAATATTGCAAACACAACGTCTTTCTGACTTCAGTTCGGCTTTAAAGTCAAAGTGATTGCTGTTGACCTTCAAGCAAAGTATCCGGCAAAACTGGTAGATATATGACTAAATTGGACACCCTTACGATCATTTCTACAGAGTTAAATCAAATTCTACCAAGCTGTAGAAGAAATTGTTTCATTTTAGCTTTAGTCACTGTTGTACAGCGTCCACCGGATATAGCCCCTCAAAACTCCGAAAACGAAAGTAAAAAGGTTTACGTCGAGTTCACCCAAGGTAATGTTTCAACTTATTTCGCCATCATAACTCCATCAATTTTTCCAAACTTAACAATTTTGTGAAGCTACATATGTCAGGGTTTAGGGCAGTATTTGATTTGTTCTGCAAATAAATACTTTTTGTTAAAACAACGATAAATTGTACCGTTTTTGTTGACATTTGCGAACGATGTTGATATTTACCTGTAAATCGGGTCCAAAAGGCATTTGTTGTATCAAAATCCATAATTAATATAAAATATAGGCTTCCTTCTACTTGTATTAGAGTGGTCACCCCTCAAATCGAGCTGCTTTTAGTAAAATTTGCGAAAAAAGACATTGCCTAGTGTACAGAGTCTAGCACGGTTTTGTACGGGGTGTAGATGGAAAACTGTTAGCTGTACGAGGTGAAGTAGGTAAACGACTGCTATATTTTCTTTGCAAAAAAACAACTAAATAAAGTACCAGAGCACGATCGATGCCGGGGCAGAGATCGAAAAGTGAAACATTTTATCATTTTAAAAAGGATAAAAAATGTTAAATTACATAAGAAATATTATACGTTATAAAGTTATTTGCTAGCCTCCTCATATGAAAAATAACAAAAAAATTTATAAAATAATATATGAATTGACTATATTTGTTTTGATCTAAATAATTTTTTTTTGTAAGAAAGCAAGTGGCTACCTAGAATGGCACATTCTCATGTTATAGTATGAATCTAAGTAATTATTGAAGTTAACAATCAATATCTTGTGTCTTCGAATGACTGTCAGCTCATAAAGACTATAAAAATTAAAAATATGTGACTGCTATACACCGTAACATTCTACTAAACCCTGTACATTAAATTTCTACACCCCGTTCACTTAAATTTGTATTTCTTGCTAGACTCTGTACACAAGGAAAGACTGTTTTTCGCAAATTTTGATGAAAGCAGCCCGAGTTGATGGATGACCACTTAAATACAAGTAGAAGGAAGTTTATATTGTATATTAAACACGGATTTGGGTACAATAAATGCCTCTTGGACCCGATTTACAGGTAAATATCAACATCGTTCAAAAATGTCAACAAAAACGGCACACTTTATCGCCGATTTAACAAAAAGTATTCAATTTGCAGAAAAAAGCAAATACTGCCCTAAACCCTGACATATTTAGCTCCACAAAAGTGTTTAGTTTGGAAAAATCGATGAAGTAATAATGGAGAAATAAGTTGAAACATTACCTTGGGTGAACTCGACGTAAACCTTTTTACTTTCGTTTTCGAAGTTTTTAGGGGCTATATCCGGTGGACGCTGTACAACAGTGCCAATGACCAACTTGTTTAACAGATTAAGACCATTTTAGAATTTCTGTAAATGACGACTCATGATCATTGCGGTTCATTTATATCTAAAAATGGTTGAGGAGAAGATGTCGTTTAAAGATTTTCTCTCTATATATATATTAGCTCCAGCGGGCATCGGTTACCGAATGAATCCTTTGAGCAAATATTATAGAGATTCACATAAGGATTATTCCTGTTTAGTTTCAATACTATTGGCCAAGTGGTTTAGAAGATGTATAGGTTAAATATAGGCTAAATGTTAACACCAGATGCCAGACACAGGGAGATCGCAACAGCTCACCATGAATACAGTTTGCCCTGGTGAGCTTAAACAAGGTAAAGAATGTGTTTAAATATAAAATAGCAAGATTTGTTTTTAAATGACAATTGAAAATATTACACATGTGTTGGCATTCAATGTCTTGGTAAATTGTAGATTTACCAGAGAAAAGTAAAAAGTCGTGTTGTTCATTAAAATTACCAACGAATTTGGATAGGTAAGAGGGTAAGTTCTTAAGAAATTCATCAATAAAAACAAACAAAATCCGCGATTTTGTAGCACCCCATGGACTATGTCGACTGCAGTATTTGCAACATGACATAACGTTAAAATAAGCATGAATTTGCACAATTCAGCGTTATTTTTGCACAATTCCTGCATTATTTCAACATGTTAAATGCACGAGTTTCTCAACTTTATATATTTTCTTTTCTTTTGAGAACAATATAGCAATAACAGTAGGTCGGTATATAGTTGCAGACATGTTAAGCAGTCGGTAAGTTGTTTACATGTGTATTTAACTAAAGAGCCGGTAGGTAATTCCTAGTTATTCGGAATATTTCAACAACTCACACATGTTTGAGAACGGTTGAATAAATATACTGCACATCATTCGAAGAAATTTGAAAAAAGAGATGATAAATTGCCATATATTAGGTAATCAATCGTAATATCAATTACCTTTCTTCTGGAACCTCTTCAGACGTGTTGGTAACAGACACATTGTTCCGTGACCTGCAATAGATTCAACATTGCAATTTAAGATAAGAGAGTGCAAAATAAAGTAACTATTTCGAGGGGGACGAACCCGGTATTTTTATGTACAATTTGTTCATTTTTTTCTTTCTTTTTTTCATTTTGTGCAGCTTAAACCCGTGTCGGTCAATGTTAACAGCTGTTCAATCAACACGCACATGTTTGCTCTTATATTTTGTACGAAATACACCCGTAGGCAAAAATGGAAAGTTTGATATTGAGTTCAGAGCAGTCTCACTAAGGAGGCGACATACTTCAAAACAAAGCATGATGTACGAGTATATGATGTGACAATGTGGTGAGCAGAATTTAAACGCGAGCGAGACTCCATAGAAGATGGCCCAAAGCAAGCTCGCCCTGCTGCTGTTATCAGCCGGGAGATGATCGATCTTGTGTAGAGACTTGTGCTAAATAATCGCCAAATCAGTGATGAATCAGTTGACGAACTTGCTTCAGAATTTTGTATTTCTAATGAAACATGAACATTTAGGCATGTCAAAAGTATCTACCAGGTACTTTTTGCGACATGCTTGCAGGCAATTCTGACACAATGATAAAAATCTTGCCGAAAAAGTCTGTAAGTATAACAGGTAAAGAAGAAAAGAAAGAGTATGTAAATATGCAATAAAATCATCGTTGAAGTTCTATGTTAATACAAGTGAAGGTAACGACTAAAATGTGACGCGCTGAAAATAAGTACGGAAACAAATCAGGCATAATTAAGCTTGATATCAGGTACGGCTATGCCGTGTTAGAATCGAAATAATGTACCTCAAGCAGTGATTTTATCGCTTTATATAATCACGGTTTGGAGTTCGGATGCAAGGAATTATATCACGAGGGTGTAGACAAAAAGAGAGACATATAATATTAAGTTACAAAAGACAGGGAGACATAGGTATTTAATTGTAATAATATTCAAAACTGCGAATCGATGATATACAGATATCTATATTTTCAAAGACAGTCTTTCTTGCAAGCTAATTTTTGTATGGTATGTATTTGTCACATGAGAGTTGCGTCATGCTCTGATTCTGTGTTCGTAGGTTTCTAAAAATGAATTCTTAATTGTCTGCATTTAATAGACATCACAATAATTACTGTAATTCAGTTTAGAATTTGTTTAATATTGGCTGATTTTCTGCGTTTAATTGGTAAAGATTTCTTCTATTCGTGTTGTAGTTTTATTTTGATATTATTTCTTTTTTATTTTAGCATTCTTCGTATTACCATGTAAGCCAACTTAAAGACAAAGGTTTAAGGGAGAAAATATGAAGTAAATATACACTGAAGCCGCTGTTATATGGGCTGTGGAGTCGCCCCCACCCATTTACAGCCTTTATAGATTTCAAAAAAGCTTACGATTTTATCAATAGAGACATGCTCTGGATGCGTATTCAAGAGTCGGGCATTTCTGGTAAAATGCACCGAGCTATAAGCTCTCTATATTCATTTGTTTCGTCATCAGTACGAGTAAACTCACTGAACACTGACTGGTTCGAGGTTCGAACCGGTCTCCGGCATGCTTTTTAACTTATACATCAATGATTTGATCACATATTTGAAATCATTCAATGTAGGAATTGATATTGAAGGTGAAAACATTTGTATTTTATTATATGCCGACGACATTGTGTTGCTTGCTGAAAACTCAAATGATTTACAGTGTCTGTTAAATGCTCTTAATGACTGGTGCTCTGTAAATGATATGACTATTAATTGTGAAAAAAGCAAAGTTGTACATTTTAGACATGTCGCAATTACTAGATGTAATACAATTTTTACTTGTGGCAACGATATATTTGAAATTGTGGATAGATATAAATATTTAGGTCTAATTTTAACTGAACACTTGGACTTTAATATAACTGCTAAACATGTAGCTCAAAGTGCAGGAAGAGCCCTAGGTCTTGTTATAGCGAAATGCAAAAGTATAGGAGGCGTTCCATACGCTGTCTACCGAAACTTTATGATTCTATTTTGTGGCCCGTGATAAACTACGGTGCAGCGATTTGGGGTGACCGGTCTTTCTCATGTGTTAATGCCGTCCATAATCAAGGGGGAGAATCACGCCGTTCAAACTAAAGGTAAAATGTACAAACCAATGTAAAGGTACATATAACAACCTTCTGGCACACAGGATGTTATTTCATGATGTTTCGTCCCGTACTTCATCTGAAATGCGCGTCACCAGATTCGAAGCGAGAGAATTTTCCACCGGTTTGATCGTGGTAACGTACGGCTTTTTCTCTCAAATTCACTGTTTCTTTTACATATATGTATATTAACTGAAACCACTGACTTAAAAAAGTTGTAATATGTTGTCAAGTAAGCAATCATGCCAATTCTGGCTAGATTTACTGCTGTAAATATTAATATCGGGGCATTTTCCGGAAATGATAACGTATGGCGCACAAAATATCAATGATAACGTACGGCGCATTTTACTACTTGGTGGATTTCCATTTGTCCAATCAGCTGATAATGAATTATTTTTATGTAGGAAATGATAGATATCTGAAAAAAATGTTGGTCCGGTCAGAAATAATTAATTGAACAATGCTGTACTATCGGAAATAGCTGGAAAAAAATTTCTAGCTGGTGGCATAATATATATTCGTTGTTAATATACCAATTAAAACACACGTGTATAGTTTGAGAATATTTTGTATAAAATGCAGAATGGGAAGAAAAGTCTCAACTTTAAGGAAACATTTGTGTGTTGTTGTCTTTACATTAAATTTCGCCAGTGTTGTGCGATAATTATGGTCTTATCCCATAATTGGAAAGAAGAAACGCATTCAGCAGAGCAAAAATGTTAAAAAGGTACGGACGGCTTGATATATTTTCTTTTCCAAAGAAAAAGTCTAAAATCATTCCTAACAAATTTCTGATAAAGAAATCTTAATATTTGAACCCCTCAACATTTACAAAACGAAAATTGATTGCGACTAGCTTACACCCAGATGAGATGAGCCTGTGTTTATTCAATATGGTCGCTCATTGAAAGAAAAATACATAACAGAGAAAAATGAATGAATGTAGGTTCTATAATGAGTTTATTGAATGAGTTAGAAAATAATGTTATGCGAAAAACTTAATTGAATTTAGTAAATAAAAAAAATTATGTTTATTAGACGGGCGGTTAATATTCAAACGCTACCATTTAGCGTGACGTTGTGAGATATAATTACGCGACATAGCCTCAGATTTTTTTTTATTATAGTAGACAGTAGACATTTTATTTTATTCCATTTGGCTTTAGAGCCAATGAGGACATAAAACATGCATAATAACGAACAGTTCATATAAACATGTAACCCTTTCCATTATGAGCATATTGTGAAAAATGGCCGTTTTTTATTGAAAAGCCTCCTGTTACAAGTTCAAACTGCTATGAAACTTTGAAAAATGTTTCAATTCTAATCAAACTTGGCACAAATGTTGACAGGACCATTGCCTTTGTAACGACATGCTCAGTCTAAAATTTCCTGTTACCATGGCAACATGGGGACATCTCAAAATTGCAATTAATCACTATTTTGCCTTGAGTTTTTTCATCAAAATTTATTTCAAAGTGCTGCAACTTCTCAAGCGATTGAGATAGAGTCAAAGGCTTTTCAGCGTTGGTTACACGTTACCTTATGATCGACCTGGGGTCAGTTTTAGCCTCTCGCAAGTCCAAAATTTTCTTGGCGATGAGGGGGGACTACCGCCCCTCTTCAAACCCCCCAAACAGAAGGGGGCACATCCCCCTTCTGGCAACCCCCTGATATATCTTTTGGATGGGGGCGGCGCCGAAAAAGGGCTCACTTTTTTAGCAACGTTTCTCAAACGAAAACATGTGTTTGGGGTCCAAAAAGGACATTTTTTCACTGAGGCCTAAAAGGGGGGGGGGGTCGAAAGTGTGTTGTTTCGCGTATATATGAGGTAAAGAGGTAAATACCAGCCGAAATTTTCTGAAGGAGTAACATTATGAATATTTTCAAAATTGATCTTTAAACCAGTAACTTATAGGTCTCTTGTATTTACATATACATACACACGTATACATGTACATACATACAAAAAGCATACATTGCATGAGCTATTAATGCAAAATTGTTGTATAAAAATCGATTTTTAACACAGAAACGCAATTAACCGTTGTTTATACATATATCCTAAAAAAATGAAGGTCCCTTCGCATCAATTGCGGATTTCATAATTGTAAATAAAAGGAACGTCATAAGTTGATCAAAACAATTACATGCAAGAATTTGCCTACCATATTCTGGCGTTTTTTTCCACAAACGCCCCAACAAAAACAATAATTTCTTTAAAAAAAAGTATTGCAGGTATCAGCAATAAAAGAGTGACATTGGAATTTGCTTATTTATTTCTAGTGTTAATTATGAAGTTTCAAATCGTATTTGGATTTCGATGTTTTTTATCTATGCCGGGAACCCGTCTGAAACCTTTAATGCCAGACCGCTCATGTGCTTAAATGACGTCATTATCTTTATGGAAGAACGATTTTAAAAATTATTACGCTACTCTTAAACTATTGTTTACGAAGTATATGTAAGTGTTCATCCGTGTTGTTCTATTTCGACGGGGCGATAGCGACCGGAGAATATTTCTTATTTCTGTAGAACAGCTACGGATGAATACAAACCTACTTAGTGTCAAGCTTTATTTGGCTTCATTAGTATTAACTTTATTTCATCACTATACCTGTCCATTTGCACAAACGCGGTTCTATGAAGTACTATGAAAAATAAAAGGCTGATATGAACGGACTTTGATATATCATCGACTTTTGTTCTTCTATTCTATGAAAATTTACACATTTTTTTTTAAGAAATACAACGCTTTCATTGGATGACAAATAAAGTTGGACACTAATATTATCTATTTCAGTTTCTTAATTTGGTTCTACACATCCACTTATGTCTTGTAAACATAACTTTTCTACTATAAAGGAAATCAATTAATCAGAAAAAAATGCGCCGTACGTTATCATTGATATTTTGTGCGCCATACGTTATCATTTCCGGAAAATGCCCGATATTAATATTTACAGCAGTAAATCTAGCCAGAATTGGTATGATTGCTTACTTGACAACATATAACAACTTTTTTAAGTCAGTGGTTTCAGTTAATATACATATATGTAAAAGAAACAGTGAGTTTGAGAGAAAAAGCCGTACGTTACCACGATCAAACCGGTGGAAAATTCTCTCGCTTCGAATCTGGTGACGCGCATTTCAGATGAAGTACGGGACGAAACATCATGAAATAACATCCTGTGTGCCAGGAAAATTGTGTAGAAGGTTGTTATATGTCCTTTAACATCAGAACATCACTAATTTCAGAGAAAAAAGGGAAAAATCTACTTTTTGGCTGCATCCGCCATCTTGTTTGTTTGGGTAACGACGTGATTCTCCCCCTTGATAATAAAGCCTTGAGATTCTTTTTGGGTGTTGGTAAATATACACCTAACGCGGCACTTGCAGGTGAGATGGCCGGCAACCACCCGTCGTTCGCCAATGGAAATCTATATTTACGTTTTGGGCTCGTTTATGTAATACAAACTCGTCCAGGCTGAATAAGATAATTGCTCTTTGGGCTCATGGTAAAGCAAATATTCTAACACTATCGGAAATTTTTCTATATAAACAAAGAAGGCCCGAAGCGTGCATTATTCTACAACAATGCACTCGCCGTTCTTATTATCTCCCTGTGTATTTTCACTTTGAGGGCGCCATTTTGTTTGAAAAATCTGATAAATAAAAACATTTTTTGTCGAATTTTTTTGTGAAAACTATCTAGAATGAAAGAAAATGGTATAACTAAGAAAATTAATCTGAACACCAATATCTTTAATTCAGTCGATAACGCTGTACAGACGTTTAAAGTGTTGTTTACGTGACGTCACAATGTAGCGCCAAACAGCACGTGCAAAACAATCAAATCAAGAACGCTATTTTAATGTCGCAAACGAGTTAAGTTTTACATTTATTTAACTTCTAATAATTTGTATTTCGTTTGAAAAATTATAGAGTGAAATAAAATAAACAAACAAAGTTTTATCAACGTTTTCAAAATTCGTTATTCTCAAAATGTTTCTACACAAGGTAGATCTAGATTTAACGACAGTTTTTTTCAACCCACTGGAATAGCCTTTAAAGAACGTTTCTATTGGAAACTTTGAGGCGAAAACAAATTTAACCACCAAACATAAAGTCCAACTTTATTATTATAATAATATTTTTTCTTGACGTGTTAGAATGGAAATAGATATTAATTCCTCGTGCATTATTGTATAATAATGTTAAACTTCGTTCAAATGCTTTGTAATTAATCACTCAGGCCTATCGGCCTTCGTGATTATATTACTACGCATTTGAACTCAAACCGTGCATTATTCTACAACAATGCACTCAGAATTGATATCTATTTCCTAAATAATTGTAAAACTTGGTATTTTCGTGTTAAGTCGAAATTGTTTGAATGTAGACTCAGCCATTTTTATGACATTTCTAACTATGTATCAAAACATGCTATTGTTGATAGTTCTATAACCTTTTTGATGGATAAATATGTATGTGACTGGAAACAGCCTATCAATAGATCTGTAGGTAGTTCAGGTAGAGGAAGAAATAAACTAAGAACATATTGTACTTTTAAGAAAGATTATAGTGTTGAGAATTATTGCACCATGATTATGCCACCTTTACACAGATCTGCCTACTGTAAATTTCGCTATGGGGTTGCTCCCATTAGACTAGAAACTGGAAGATATGAAAACTTAAGTGTTGTCCATTTTGTGTTAATAATGTTGAATCAGAATCTCATGTTATCTTACAGTGCTCACTATATGATGATTACAGACGAAACTTATTTCATAAGGCGGCAGCCGTCGATCCAGAATTTTATAACAAATCAGATAATGATAAACTTTTTTTACAAATACCTCCTTAATAAAAATATGTGCCAAAACATGTTTCGATATTCTTAATAGACGTAAATCTTATCTTTGTAAATAATATTTAAGTAGATTATTATCAGTTCACTTTTTATTATAATTTTTATTTTTTTAATGACATAAGTGCTCCTCTTTTAACTACGTATATAGGCGTACTGTTTTATTCTTAACTTTTCTAACATAGAGCGTGGTTTTATCATGTAAATAGTCATTATTATAAAATGCTATATATATTTATGTGCTTTATACATTTGTAGTCTCCTGTAATTCTTACTCATCTCCAAGAAAATTTTGGACATGTTACAGGCTAAAAATGGCCTCAGGTCGATCTTAAGGTAACTAGTAACCGACGCTGAAAAGCCTTTTACTCTATCTCATTTCATTGAGAAGTTGCAGCACTTTGAAATCAGTTTTGATGGAAAAAAAACAATGCAAAATAGTGTTTTTTGGCAATTTTGAGACGTCCCCCGTTGCCATGGTAACAGTAAATTTACCATTGAGCATGCTGTTACAGAGGCTATGGTGTAGTCAACATTTGTGCCAAGTTTCATTAGTATTGAAGCATTTTTTACAGTTTCAAAGCATTTTGAACTTGTTACAGGAGGCTTTTCAATGAAAACGGCCATTTTTTGCAATATGCTCATGGGGTAAAAGGTTAAGTGTTGAGAATTGAGTACCGCTCAAGCCGGTGCTAGGGGGCTTGAGGGATGTTGCACTTATTCATTATCTTTAATGTACAGACTCAATCAAACCGAGTCTGCAATTCTCTTGTAATTTTGTTGTGATTAATGCTTCCGAGGGATCACTTTGTTTCCAGATTTTTATACTTCACAACAGCAGGTGTCAAGTACTGTGTGGCAGCTGTAAAAAGTTGCCCCGTACTTCATTTTAGTGTTGTTATATTTTTCTGGTCCTTCGGGATCATTGATGCCAGCACTATTAAGTGTTGAGAATTGAGTACCGCTCAAGCCGGTGCTAGGGGGCGTGAGGGCCGGTGCTAGGGGGCATGAGGGATGTTCACTTATTCATTATCTCTCATGTACAGACTCAATCAAACCGAGTCTGCAATTCTCTTGTAATTTTGTTGTGATTAATGCTTCCGAGGGATCACTTTGCTTCCAGATTTTTAGACCTTTGAACTAGTTATTTGACCCTATGTGCGCGACACATCATCATCATAACTCACACATTTATACCAAATATTTTAAATCCATCAATGAATCAATAAATGGCAGAATTGTTGACTGAACACAACCTTTAATGTACTTAAATGAACAAATTCATATCATGACTTTGGAATACAAGTGTGACCTTGATCTTTGGGGCAGGGACCTGATTTATGCTCACGACATACTGCAATTATATAAAACACATTTATGCATAATAATTTTTAAATCCACAAAAAAACAGAATTGTTTGCAGGATATAAACATAAGTGGACTTTTACAAAAGTTTATATCATGACTTTGATCTACAAGTATGACATTTGAGGCAGGAACCAAATTCTTGCGTTCTGCACATTGTCATAATGTTCAACACATTTATGCATACTAATTCTTAAATCTACCCCTCAATTACAGTTTTGTAGGCAAAATACGCACTAACGAAATACTGGATTTTATCATATTTAAAAGTTGAATAGACGTGATTTTAATTTATGCCACACAGAAACAGTTATTTTGGGATGACTTAAAGCAGTAATTCAATTGATATTTTTAACATACTGCTATACACGAAGATATGCGGGACATGTAATTCAATGATCAAAAAGCGCATACATATGTCCTCTAAATAAGGTATCATTAGACGGCTTTTTCATCAGTAACTTAAATTGAAACAGCAGGGTGTTAAAGATAAAAACAATTATTACCCCTGTAAGATGTGTGAAGTTGGCGGCCTGGCGGCCCATCGACCTGGCGGCGTGAAGTTGGCGCCTGGCGGTCCAGTGGCATGGCGGCGTAAAGTTGGCGGCCTGGCGGCCCAGCGGTCTGGCGGCGTGAAGCTGGCGGTCTGGCGACCTAATGGCCTGACGGCGTGAAGTTTGCGACCTAGCGGCCCAGCAGCCTGGCGGCCTGAACTTTTTTTTTGCGATCTGGCAGAAGTTTTAGTGTTGTAAAAGTGTTATAAATATGATAAAAAAACGGGACTTAAGGAAGTTCTTAAGACTATTCTTGATATTTAAAATGTATATAAAACTTTCAAAGAACTTTTTATTTATAATTTTTGTGAAGTTGGCGGCCTGGCGGCCAAAACATTTAATGTTGTAGAAATGTTATTCAAACAAAAAAAAAAACGGCATTTAATTAAGTTCTTAAGACAATTCTTGTTATTTAAAGGATATATAAAAAGAAAAAATCACTTTGAGAACACTTTTTTATTTTATCATTTTTGTGAAGTGGCGGCCTGGTGGCCTAGCGGCCTAACGGCCTAAAATTTTAATGTTGTAAAAGAATTGAAAAACGACTATTAATTAACTTTAAAAGTCATATCCTATAATTTAACAGTTATAATTTATAAAAGGTAAAAAATCACATTTAGAAAGTTTTTTTTTCACAAGCAACCTGGCTGCCGCAAATTTTACAGTTGTAGAAATGTTATAAATATGATAAAAACTTGACTTTATGAAGTTCTTAAGACTATTCTTGATATCTGAAAGGAATATAAAAAAAGAAGAAAATCACTGTCAGAAAACTTTTTTATTTTCTAATTTTTGTGAAGTTGGCGGCCTGGCGGCCCAGCGACCTAGCGGCCAAAAATTTTAATGTGGTAGAAATGTTATTTAAACAATAAAACGGCATTTAATGAAGTTCTAAAGACAATTCTTGTTATTTAAAGGATATATAAAAAAATTACTTTGAGAACACTTTTTTATTTTATCATTTTTGTGAAGTGGGCGGCCCAGTGGCACAGCGCCCTGGCGACCAAATATTTTAATGTTGTAGTAATTTTTTTTAAACAACAAGAGCCACCGCCGGGCGGGGGCAACGCTCGACTTTTTACTTTTTCTAAACGCAAACATAGAAAGGTTTGAACATATCTTAACGTTTCCTTTTTATAAATTTAGCTGGTCTGTCTTGTCACATTAGTTTTGTTTATATATTTTGTATATATATATGAATAGAAACATTACGCTATTTCTAAAAATAGCAACATGACGCAATTTCTATAAATAGCAACAATGACGCAATTTCTAAAAATAGCAACAATGACGCAATTTCTAAAAATAGCAACAATGACGCAATTTCTATAAATAGCAACAATGACGCCATTTCTATAAATAGCAACAATGACGCCATTTCTAAAAATAGCAACAATGACGCCATTTCTAAAAATAGAAACAATGACGCCATTTCTAAAAATAGCAACAATGACGCAATTTCTATAAATAGCAACAATGACGCAATTTTTAAAAATAAAAACAATGAGGCAATTTTTAAAAATAAAAAACAATGAGGCAATTTCTAAAAATAGCAACAATGACGCAATTTCTAAAAATAGCAACAATGACGCAATTTCTATAAATAGCAACAATGACGCAATTTCTATAAATAGCAACAATGACGCAATTTCTATAAAAAGCAACAATGACGCAATTTCTTAAAATAGAAACAATGACGCAATTTCTTAAAATAGAAACAATGACGCAATTTCTAAAAATAGAAACAATGACGCAATTTCTAAAAATAGCAACAATGACGCAATTTCTATAAATAGAAACAATGACGCAATTTCTATAAATAGAAACAATGACGCAATTCTATAAATAGAAACAATGACGCAATTCTTGTTGTTGTTGTAAATATATACACACACACACACACACACACACACACACACGCACACGCACAAACACACACACACACACACCAATAAATATATAATTATGGTCATTTAATGCACAAATCTGAGAAAAATCAGTAATTTAACCTTCAAGGTCAAGGTCATTAAAGAGCCCAAGCAAATTTGGGTTTGATAAACAACGAGGTCTGGTCCTTAAGAATGTTCTGTTATAATATGAAGTTGATCCCTTCAATAATAGCAAAGTTACAGTCAGTTACCGCCAAAACAATGAAAATTTCAATAATTTGACCTTCAAAGACAATGTCATTAATGAGTGAAGGTCAAGGTCTTTCGGTATATTTTTAACAGTTATCTTTGAAGATTATTATGTTCAAGTTTCAAGACAATCCATTCAAAAATAACAAAGTTACAGCCAATAATAGCCAACAAAATGAAAATTTCAATAATTTGACCTTCAAAGTCAAGGTCATTTATGAGTGAAGGTCAAGGTCTGTCTAGTTATTTTTAAGGGATATCCCTGAAGATAATTATGTTCAAGTTTGAAGACAATCCATTCAAAAATAACAAAGTTACAGCCAATAATAACCAAAAAAATGAAAATTTCAATAATTTGACCTTCAAAGTCAAGATCATTTATGAGTGAAGGTCAAGGTCTGGGTTATTTTTAAGGGATATCCTTGAAGATTATTATGTTCAAGTTTGAAGACAATCCATTCAAAAATAACAAAGTTACAGCCAATAACAGCATGAACAAGCAAAAATTGGACTTTTAACCTTGAAGGTCAAGGTCATTTATGGATGAAGGTCAAGGTAAGTGTGGTCTACTGAAAGGTCTTGTCCCAAGGGTTGTTGTGGCCAAGTATGAAGACAATACACCAAGAAATAAAAAAGTTATGATCCAGGTACAAGTTTGCGGACGGCAACGGCAACGCCGACCTGACTATAGCAATACCTCTACTTTTTTTTCAAACAAAAAAAGTCGAGCTAATAAAACGGCATTTAATGAAGTTCTAAAGACAATTCTTGTTATTTAAAGGACATATAAAAGGAAAAATTCACTTTGAGAAGTACACTTTTTTATTTTATGAAGTTTTAAAACAATATTTTTTCGGGTCCCATCCAATTTATTCTCCCCGTCCAAACCATGTGTATAGGTCAGGTAATCATCCTTTACTGACAAAATAACTTTTGCTTACACATTTATTAGCAATAACTCATGATTATAGCATGGGGTTATGATCATACCCTAAATGATTACCTCCTTGCTATTGGATGAAACTGAAGGTTGAAAAAATGGATAAATGGTTGGGATTCCAAATTCTAGCACAAGTGTAAATTAGCCGTTATTCGGGTGAAAAATCGTTGCTAGGTTGTATTGAATGTTTCCCATGTTATCATTTGAACGCTGTTATTTGTTTAAGTTCAATACGTGATCTTGAAATTTTTAAACATTGATTTGTACTAACATGTGCATATGTTGTATTTTGCGAGTAAATGTATATAGTTGTTTAATTTATTATCATGACACATGTTTATATATATCGTTCTTGCTATTGATGTTTTTAAACACTTATTTCCTATAGTGTTGTATAGACATTCCCAGAATAAATGTACAGTATCTCTAGAGCGGGAAATGGGTGTCGTGACCCAATTACTATTCCATAATTAGAATATGTGACCTAATAGTTAGGAGTCCAATGCTGTATTCATTGACCACTGACACCATAAGCTTTATGTTACTAAAGTATCAGCTGAATATACTCTTGCTCCGTCATATATATAAATGTGGATCATATATATAGAAGGAAAAGATAGATACGACAAATGTAACACTTGAAAAATTTAACATGAGCACAAAACTCGCATTAGATAGAAACATAGAGATTCGTGCCAAATGTGCTTCTACATTCACGAACTTCTTATAAATATAAATATATAATAAATAAACATTATTTTGATCTCCAAATTGAAAAATAGAAATGTTCATCACTCCAAGTACAAGTTCCGTTCAAAATTTTCATTACCATCTATTTTTCACTTGCGTAACAGTAATACACAATTTCTAGCAGGCCCTTTTTATATGCTCTTCGAGCTCGTAATAAGTTTAATTTTTGTGTTGACTTCTATATATATTCTTTTCCTATTTGTACAAATTCTTCAATGTTTGGATGTTTGTTGTATTCTGGAAACGAGGCAAATATATATAGTTGACTCTTGCAGTCTCTATTTTCTTTGGAGTCTATTCATGAGAGATAATAAATTATGATACTATGACTACTACATACTACACAAAACACAGGATAAAACTTTTTTCACGGTATATCAAAATTATTAGATATTATAACAAAACTACATTGATATTCCAATTCATTGCATCTATCATAAAATTTTAAGAAAAATAGGGAAAGAAAAAAAAAGTAAGACAACTTGAGGTTCGAACTCGTGATGAAATGTTAAGACGCATACCAACGGCTTTACCAACTTCGCCATGAAGACGTTCCATATTACTGTATTTCGTCATGATGTGTCTAATTTTGCCGGCGAGCCGGTATTACGTTAGGATTTTACTGAGAAACAACCTTAACTCCCAATCCATCCAAAAATTTAATCGAAGCTTGGCTTCCAGCTTTCTACAAAATTTATCTGTCTGGGCTGGAATCCAAAATTATTTAGCAAATCAAATTTAATCTTACATAGCGTAAAAAAAAACTTCAATTTTCACGCCATTTTTAAAAAGCAGCAAGTATTGCTTTGAGCGCAAAGATATAATGATGATTAAATGTTTGTTTTCGTGAATTCTTTTCAATAAATCATATTTACACTGACTTTTGATTTAGCGATTTCACCTGTTTTCTCTGAAGTAAGTTTTCGTTTGGTTAATAAACATAAGTGTACATTTGGTTCTGTGCATTTTTTATCTTTTTCTTTTTTTTCCGGTCATTTTATCCTTTCCGGTATTTAGTGTATGTATTTACTGAGTGAGACTAAAAATAAAGTTTCCTTTTAAAAGGAAAGGCTTGCACAGTTGTGCCTTCATCCCAACCCTTTAAAATTGTTCTTTTTTTGGGGGTTTCAATTTATTATCACATTTTTTTTTGAATAACGGTATTTGTATATCATAAAGGGTTTATTTAGTTGTTTTTTTTTTTTTTTGGAAAACCGAATATTTTTTTGTCAAAACGATTTAGATCTATTCTCTATTGTATAAAACTAATAAAGAAAATGATCAATCGTAAAAATATTAACGTGATACTGAAGGAAAACAAGTGTGCACATCTCATGTCCCCTTTTTCGCAGCGAACTCATTCCTTTGCTTTATAGACAAGTAAATGCACTAAAATACTTCGTTACGTGGTACCAATTAATAAGCATGTATCAACTATGATACATAGAACAGCACGTGGCAAGGTTAATGATATGCATGGGCTATTTTTAGATTACCACACCAAGAAGTTTAATTGCGTTCAGTAGATCTAAATATAACTCGATCATGCGTGATTTGGTAAGCAGGACAACCCTTTGAAGACGGAATAATACTACAGTCACCATTCTCTATTGTATAAAACTAATACAGACAAAAAAAAACAATAATAAAAGAAACTAACTTTTGCGTCTTGAAAAACAAATGAAACGGAACAATTTCGTTTATAATTTATGACGGTTTAAACCGATAAATCAAGTAAAAATAGAAATCCTATTTATATACACAAACTGGGATTACCGAAGTAACTAAAATAGCTTAGATTTCCGTAATATTACTCCGCAGTATGACGGAATCGCCCGAATTGTCACGATTGCAATCGGAACTACATCGGCTATTATCATTAATCCGAAGACTGACGGAAAAGGCCGAAAAGTTGCGATTGGCACGATTGCAGCTGGTTTCCCGTTCAATCATGCACCAACAGATGTAAGCAGGAAACCACCTAACCGGAACAAGTTTTCCAGATGAAATGGCTTGCAGCCGTGGCTGCAAGCCAAAAAGGATTGGAGCACCACACTAAATACCGTATTCCGGTATATACCGGACAAGGCGCTTGAATCATAAAATGCTAAAATCTTGCCTTTTTACCCAACTGAATGAACTTTGATAGGTCAAGCTCATCTTATCACAATGATTTATCAAAGACTATATTCTTGAATTGGTCGAATCCCGGGATCCCTATATGTTTTAATATTTTAATGTTATAATGTTTTATATATATTCAGCTTTTCTGAAAACTAAATTCTTGAACTAGCCAATTCCTGAGATCTCTATATATTTTAATACGATCCCGGCTTTTCTGAAAACTATATTCTTGAACTGGTCAATTCCCGGGATCCCTATATGTTTTAATACGATCCCGGCTAATCCTGAAAAACATCTTCTTAGACTGGTCAATTTCCGGGATCCCTATATTTTTTAATACGATCCCGACTTTTCTGGCTGAATTGATTGACAAAGGGCTTGTGTCTGTCACTCATTCCAATACTAAATAACATATTACAACTTAACTTCGTATAAAGAGACATCTTTATGAATTCTACCTATCTAACATTCTTTGGTCAAGGTCAACAGGCCATATAGTAAATGTGCATAAACATAGGGACTTCATTCTATCTGTTTACATGCATCTTCATATATACTCATATTTCTATATGTCACTTTTATTTTGATGTTCGCTGAAGTCTCTTCAGCTAACAGAACTGTCATTTTTACAGTTAAACACACCCCTGGAAAAAAAAAACGAAGCGAGTCGCTACTAGCTTTTTTAAAAGCTAACCTTATATTTGATTAAAATAAAGTCCACACACGTATTTAATTATCTAATTTCACAGCAAACTTTATCTCAAACCAACCATTAATTTGCTTTATACATAGACTTTTAGACATATTAGTAGAAATATGAATGATAAAAAGAAGGTACTCTCAATAAATATAAAGTAATATGTGTATTGTATATGATTATATATGTAAATATGATTTTTATTATATTTACGTATTTAAACTTTGCTTACACGTCTTATATAATTCTTTATAAAATGGCATATGTGCTTTTACCAGTTTTATGCATTTTGATAGTGTTGTATATGTTGTTAAAAGCTTAGTATCTGACAGACATTCGGTCAAATGAAAATAATGCAAAAGGAATTAATATTTTCGATAAACATTTGTAATTTCATATTAATTGCCATAACTTTGTTCAAATAAATGATATAAATAGTGGTTACCAGGTGTCTGAAGGGTGCTTAAATATAATTTGAAATGTATGTCGGTCAAAATCTATACACGTGTTATGTTTTTGTGATATGTTTTATATAAATAAAATCGATTTGATTTTATACTTATATACATGTAACTACAACTACATTGGCTAAACTAAACAGCTTCACACTTCCGCTCGAAGCGTGCTCGTCGCTGGCAAATGGCATCGGTAGAATGTTTTAAAACTATAAATGGCGAAAAATACCAAACTTGAACTTAAAAGTCGTTTTTCATTCATGTCCAAACTTTAACATCAGTAAAATTTTAAGCCGCCAGGCCGCCAACTTCACAAAAATGAGAAAATAAGAAAGTTTCCTCAAAGCGATTTTTTCTATTTATATATCCTTTAAATGACAAGAATTGTCTAAAGAACTTCACAAAAAAAGATAAAATAAAAATGCTTTCTCAAAGTGATATTTTCTTTTCATATTTCTTTTAAGAAACAAGAATTGTCTTTAGAACTTCATTAAATGCCGTTTTATTGTTTAAATTACATTTCTACACATTAAAATTTTTGGTCGCCAGACCGCAGGGCCGCCAGGCCGCTAACTTCACAAAAATGAAAAAATAAAAAAGTGTTCTCAAAGTGAATTTTTCCTTTTTATACATCCTTTAAATAACAAGAATTCTCTTTAGAACTTCATTAAATGATGTTTTATTGTTTAAATAACATTTCTACAACATTAAAATTTTTGGCCGCCAGGCCGCCAACTTGGCGGCCGCCAACTTCACAAAAATGAGAAAATAAAAAAGTTCTCTAATTTCCTCGATCTAAGTGATCTAATAAAAAAAAACTTCGCCGCTTCCGCTTATTAGCGTGTTTTCGTCCCGTGATTCCTCCAAGCGAAAAGTCGATAATTCACATGTTAAAATGGCGGAAACACGCTTATTAGGGAGGGCGGTGGGCGAAGTTTAATGAATTTAACTTCGTCCCGCGGGAGCGCGGGGCGATATTTAAGAAATAAAACGGCGGGGTCGCGGGACGAACATATGATTATTAGCGGGGGCGCGGGCGTAGTGAAATAAATAAAACTTAGCCACGTGCCCTCGCTTATAAGCGTGTTTTCGTCCCGCGACCACGCCAAGGGAGAAGTCAATAAGTAACAAGTAAAAATGGCAGGGGCAGGGAAGGAAAACATGCCAATTAGCAGGGGCGCTAATTAGCGTGTTTTCGCTCCACGCCCCCGTCGTTTTATTTCTTAACTTTCGCCCGCGGGGCGACGTTTTATTTATTAAATGTTACATGTCAGATATCTAAACTATGGGCATTGTAGTTGAAGTTTTAAGACTTTTTACTTCACGCAAGTCTGCTAAACTATGTGACCCGAGGGTAGGTCCATTTTTTGACCCAATGATGATTATGTTAAGAGACATTAATGTATAATTGCTTCTCTTTGGCAAGTCACTTGCAGCCAATTTTTAGTGTTTCTGTAAAAATGTAGATTTAAAACTATTTTCATTCTTTCTGAAACAATCAGTTGTTTTTCCCTTAACAGTTGTGTAAGTGTTTGCACAATAATTATAATCATGCATGTAATGCAAATGCTTAGATTAAACACATGCGTCTTAGTTGAAAACATACATAAGACTCTAAAAATATCCAAACCCGGAAGATCGAGTTTTATAATGTAAACGGAAATTTGTATCTTGCTTTGATTATTTAAATTCTAGCAGTGATGTTTAAAACATACAATAAGATGTATATATTAAGTAATCAATTCTTACGGATCGTCACCTCCTTCTGCCATAACGTCACGTGCTATTACCTGTCGACTCTGAAATAAAAAGAAACAAGTAAAATAATATACAAATCACTTGTTATGTACAAAAAAATCAATTATTGTAATGAACCCTCTGTAGTTGAGACTGCTATACTTTATCTGTGCCTATTAACTACCGTTGCGAGCGGTATATCACTCCTACTTCAGATGGCTCTTTTATATTCCGGGGATCTGTTTAAATGAGAGCCATCAGCCGAAACAAAGCTGAAAAAGGTTTCTAAAAATAGTCGCATTTTTAATATGCTTGTTTTCCAAAAATCGGAGAATGCTATGCTACGTGTGTTTTCTACTACGTTGAGACACATCTGTAGTGATTTCTTTATAGCAGAGCTGCATTACTGGTACTGGTACTGGTACTGCAGTACGTACTGCATCAATTTTGCAAGTACTGGTACTGATACTGAATTACTCTTACAAAATATTGCTACTACTGGTACTGGTACTGCATTACTGTCTTAAAAAGTGGTACTGCTACTGCATTACCCAGTACTTTTGGTGTTGATAAAAATTAAAAATAACATCAATTTTTCTCATAAAATAAAGCTGTAAATGACATTAACTATATTTTATTTTCGTGAAAAAGTAAGTTATCAAATCTAAAGATAATTTACTGCAATATTCCTTCAAATGTTAGCATAGTTTTCATCATAAAAAGCACTAAAGACCTTAAGTAAAAATTAAATTAAGATAAACAGACTCAATGACTCTTTACCCTAAAATACTCTTATTAAAATCTTTTATTACTTTGTTTTTACTAGTAAAAGAGAAAAATAAACACTAATTAATTTCTTCATTTAGTCATTTTGACTACTCTTGTTCCTCTTGGTATGAAGGTTTATCAAAACATTTGAAAAGAAAGTTACAAATTACTCAGAATAAGGTATTAAGATTTGTCCAAAACTTAACGCCCAGAACTTCTGTAACAGTGTATGAGTTTGAAAAATTAAATTGGTTAAATGTAGAAAACAGAGTCAAACAGTTAAGACTCAATCATATGTATAAGATTTTTTACAAAAAGAGTCCATCATACCTTAGAGCCGACTTTAGATGTTGTGCTGATGCAAGATTTTACAACACTAGATCAAGCAATTTTAATTTTATTGTCCCCCAGTGTAATTCTGTGATGAAACAGACCTTTTATTATAATGGAATTAAAGACTGGAATGATCTGCCAGAGTATATAAAATCCATTAATAATTTTGTGCAATACAAAAAATCTGTTAAAAAGTACCTACTAGAAAGTTATAAAAGTCTTTCAGAAGATATATATGTGTACAACTAATGTGTTAGGCACTGTGATCAAATATTTCTGTGATAGTAATACTAGGCTTATTTTAAAAAGGGCATACTTTTATAAATATATTTCCTTTTTCAACCAAAATTTTGACCAAAGTTTAGTTTAGTTTTTTATCTTGTTGTTTTTTGTTGTTTTTTTTCTTAGGGGGGGGGAAAGGGTTAAAATTATGTTGTTTTTTTTTATTTCTATGGACCCCATTGGAAATAAGCATTTAGCTTAATGGGCTATCCATAGGTGCATAGTACCTCTTATTTTATTTTTTATGACAAAAGTGTGCTCTTTTATGCAATTTTATGATCTCATTTTATTTATATGATTTATATATGTTATCTCTTAACTGTATGATTTTATATTTTGTATCATGTGCTATGTTCCTAAAATGTATAAATAAAAATAAAAAAAAATTCTATTCTAAAAAATCCCATTTCAAGTGAAAAAAGTGATAATGTTAGCACCATAAAAAGTTGTTATTTACTTTGGTATAAATTGAACAGAGGTGTGAAGGTGTGAAAGGCAACAAAAGACTGTTGTGTTTTAAATGAAAGATGTTTGCATTGTATTTATACAGTTGACTGCTTACTTAACAAATAGATATGACATGAATATATGTTGTAAATATTGTTTGTAAAAAGTACTATGTTAAAACTATAAAGTTGTAAATATGTTATGTAAACTTTAAAGCAGCATGCCTCCAGATTCATCCTAATTTTCATGAAAATTTTGAAAATGTATTTAAAGGTAAAATATTGTTAAATGAACAAAGAAAGTACTTATCACATTACAATCGGCACTTAAAATCCACGTAAATTACCATAAAGAAGTCAAAACATGCATAAATAGCCCCTACTGCGTTAGTAACGCAGTAGAAATATGATGATAAATACTACAAAATACAGTCATTAATTGCACATAAGATAGAAATTATCACTTCGATCTTTAGAAAACTATTTCACAGAGCTTAGTTTGAGATAAATATTAACATTTGTTCAAATGTGATCAAGCCATCGACACGGTGCCGTTACCATCGGCAATGTGAAAGAGCCATCGCAAATGTGACCAACGCAGCTATTCAAAAAGTATCGATATTGTGGAATTATTTCGATTAATATTTATAGAAAGACTAAACGAGAATCTCCAAATTGAATGAAATAGGTTATTCAGAATCTTTTGTAAAAGTATAAAAAGTGCTATTTTCAATAACTTTTGCACCACTGATTGGATAACTTTCAAGTGAAAAATTCGATGTTTGTTTGTCTTTCTGTCACAGCACTTGTCCGGACTTCTGATGCAATTTTATCTAAACTTTTCAGGAATAATCAGTGCCAAATCTAGTTGTGCATATCGTCGCTATTTTCCAGTTCAATGATTTTATCCGAGTTATGACCTTTAATTTTCTTTCATTTTTTACAGTACTACTAATGCAATTAGAGTGAAACTTTGACAGGACTTGGTTAAAGATAACCTCAAGTTATTGCAACATGCTACGATGCAGATGAGATATATAGGAAACAAACTATTAAATTACCCTTCAATACAATTGCCTAATTGGCTATCATCAGGCGACCCATGTGTTTAATGTCTAGGGCCAAAAACTTAATGCATTTGTCATGCATTATACTACTAGGCACGTATGACATTTACCTCACGCAAAAATTTAAATACAACGTTTTTGTCTCAAGTAGACTACAACCGGATGAAATTGAGTGAATAAAAGCTACAAAAAGCCTGAATAAAAATGTTTATCAAATGTTGCTGATAAGCACACCAAAGCAAGATTAACTGCTCTTGTATTTATCTCCTTTGGATTTGTTACGCACAAAATATCTTAGACCTGGCTTTTGTAGTTTTGAGAAGTTTTGAAATGTTTAACAATACAGGTATGTGTGAACTATACCGGTATGGCAGAGTCATTTTTATCACAAGGCGCGCAACCTTTTTTAGATATCTATTTGGCAATGCTACGTGCAAATTATCTAAGCCGTGGCATTGTTAACTTTAATCGCTTTTGCTATATGTCTTTATAAAATAAGTAACCCCATACGCGGGGCAAATTTTCTGGATAATGATTTATATTACTTTTGTAAAGGACCACAATGTGTTGTTACATGCCAGATATCTAAACTCTGGGCATTGTAGACTTTTTACTTCACGCAAGTCTGTAAAACTATGTGACCCGAGGTTGGGTCCATTTTTTGACCCAAGGGACATTACTTCTATGATTTTTGTAGAGGTCTGCTAAGGGTCCGTCACACCATAACGTTCTGGTCAACTCTCTATCAACGTTTCAATCGTTCAATTTTTGAACGTTATTAAATGAGGTTGACACATCTGTCGTGTGATAAACGTGCGTCTAACGTACATAATTAGCGTGTGTCTAATGCAACAGTAACCAAGTTAAATACGTCAGAAACCTAAAAGCGTGTGGTAACGTGCCACTGGCGCGGGATGAACTTTTTGTCAACACCTGACGAACGTTGTGTGCGTGTGGCTAACGCGTGAATAACGACATATTAGTGTTTTATGGTGTGTTTATTTTTTACGACTATACGGGTACAGAACGCTAGAATTTCATAGATAGTGAATTCAGTTGTTCTTGTGAGTTTGTATAGTCAGCATTATGACGCCAAGAAAAAAAGATTGGGATGAGGGCTTCTCCTACTTCTTACATTTTGTATTTCCAAATCTTTGACTTCTTTAAATTCATGATTTTGTCCAACGCTGTTGTCTTCGTCGGGGTCTTCTGCTCTGTGGATGAATGTCGGGGTGTTCTCTGCGGATGAATTCCCTCAGTTATGTTTAAGTTCAGTACATCTTCTAGATTCTTTGCTATAGCAAACATATATAGCCTACTACTAAATTTTTCAGGATCTCCCATAGAAGGTGTTCTATACGATAGTCTAAAATCAATTGAACCTTGCTTTATACATATGCATAGACGTTCGTGAAACGGTCGAATGACGCTCAATGGACGCTGAAAGGATGTTTGTTTACCTTAAGTCACGCGTTTTGTGCGCTTGAAGACCATTCAGCGGTCGGTGACAGGTCGCCAGTGAGTCGTTCACTGCAAAGCAAACAACCAAGTAGCGATTGAGTAACGACTGACTAAGATAGCCGAACGGGTGCAACGCTCAGTGAAAGTTAGTAAAACCTTCCATTAATTTTCCTAAAGGTCCTTCAGCGTTTGAAATTTTAACGTTGAAGATAGCTGGTCTAAGTGAGAACTTCTGTGCATGTTCAAAACTTTTTACGGACCAGCGTTCTACGCTGATTCGCGGGATTTCTGACGTCACAACGTTCTTCTGGCTCTTTCCCAGCAACCATTTGCAACTACCAACGTTTCCTAAAATTTTATAGAACGCTGACCAGAACGTCATGGTGTGACAGTTAGGCAATGTTACATGCCACATAACTGCAGTTCCTCAAAACAAAGACTTGAATGTATTTTTCTGTATTAATCAGTCAGTAAAAATGTAGTGACTCTAGGGGCAGGACAATTATAGTTGTAGAAGAGACGTTTGGGTGGGATTTCATTTCTTAAGTATATTTTAGCTTCTGTGACCTATGTATGCATCAGGCTGAAGCAATTTATAAGACTTTATTGAGGGCCACCTAAGGATCATGCTTGTAAAGTTTGGTCAAAATTCACAGAGAAGTTGGGGTGTTCTTTATAGAAACAGTTAATAACAACGGACGACGAACTAAAATTTTTTTTTTCAAATTTACAAATGATTAAAAAGTAAAATACTTCAAACGGCGCAAAAGGAACCAGTCACCAACTGAATAACAATCCAATGCTTTCAATATTGAAAAATAGGCTTTAATCGTTTGTAATAAATTATATTGTAATCAGTTTCTTTTAGCTTGAAAGACGCAAACAAATCCGTCTGCAAAGAATGAAATGCTTGTTTATTTCCGACCCTCAGTTATTACTAAGCGACATCAGGGGCATGCCTTTTTACCCAACGGACATAAATCATAATTTCTTTTACAGAGATCTACTAGGCAAGGCTACATACTAAAATATTTAAGCTCTGAACTTTTTAGTTTTCAACAAGAAGGAAAAGTGATTTCCTATACATGTATACTGTTTTTTTGTTTTGAGTTATAATAATCAAGTAGACTTCACAAAATAGTGATATAACACAAACACGTGTATACTCTACAAGATGTAAATTTATTCTCTTAAAATCCCGAGACTGGCTATACATGCTATTTTGCATGCGCAGTGTGCATGTATCATCGTTGTATCGTGTCTTTGGGTATTACAATCTTTTGACCTATTAAGATTATATCATTTCTAACAGACAATACGTCCCTATGATTCCAAAACTCTAACACATTTTTTGGACAGTCATTTCTATAGATGGTCAGGCAATCCATCAAGTATAGTTCATTTCAACGTTTAAAATTGACTATTATTTTGAGTGGCTGAACGGATTTGCTCAATTTTCTCGTCACTTATAGGCAAACTATTTATGACTGTATGTATGTGTAATTCGAGACCCTCAGTCAAATCTGGGTATGTGTCACTGACAAAATTTCGTGGATGCCGCTGACATGAATGACTTCAATGTTATACTGTTGTAACTGTAACAACATTCTTTGAAGTCGTGGGGGTGTAAACCGTGTATTACACATGGTGTCTCTTCATAATAGAAACAATCGGTTTGTAGTCGGATTCCACAAATGTGTGCCTTGCATAGCAGTATTGCCTGCATCTATTTAAACCTCAAGGAATGGCTAGCATTTCTTTCTCTACTTGGCATAACCAATTTCTGCCTGAGTCAATATCTTTGACGCAAATGCTATTGGTTTATCAACTTGGTGACCCTTATACCTAAGCTACTCGGATCGACTAGGAGCTTGACTGGTTTCTTAGGGTCGTAATAAGCTAATTAAATACCGAGTATTGCGTAATAGCTTGCTTCACTTTCTTAAATGCCTCATCTTGGGCACAGTCCCATATAAATTATACGTCTTTTTTAGCAAGTCCCTCATAGGACTAACTATATTTGAGCTAAGCTTTGCCAAAATATGTTATCATGCCTAACAGAGTTTCTAACTTTTTCTGGGGGGGGGGGGGGAGTCATGTCTATAATTGCTGAAATTTTGTCGGGGTCAGGTTTATCATATTTTATTCCGTCTGAGCAAAGTATTTGACCTCGTTTGCACCTACAGTGAATTATGCATTTGTCTGGATTAATTTTCATACCTTTTGCTCTAGCCCGTCACAGCACCTTTGAAAGATTTTCATCGTGCTCTTGTTTTTCCGCCCGTTCACTAAAATGTCATTAACTATGGACGTGACACCGGTCTAATCTTCGAAAGATTCATCAAATTTTCTTGAAAATATGTCCTGTGAACTGCGAATTCCTATAAGTAAACGCAAGTACCGATATCGTCCAAATGGGCTATTAACGGTAGTCAGATATGACGATTCGTCTCTCAGTTTAATGGACCAGTTAACTTTAGTGACATCAAGCACATTGTAATATTTTGTGTCCATTAATTTGGCAGCTACATCCTTAATTATACGTATTTGGTATTACGGTCTTTCAATACTGTCATTCAGTGCTTTCGGATCTAAGCTTAGCATACTCGTATTTTACATGTTGCGGGTTTTTCTACAATTTCTAGAGAATTTACCCATTCACTCGGTTCTGTAACCTTTGTAATAATGCCTTTTTCCACCATAGATTGTAATTCTTTCTTTAGCTTGTCCTGTAGTGCTACGGGAACTCGTCTCGGTTGACATACTACATGCACTACATTTTCTTTTCAATGCAAAGAACACGTCCCTTGAAACAGGCCAATGCCTTTAAACAGGTCATTTTAATCTGAAAGTATCGTTTGTTTTGATAATTCGACACCCTGCTTATCAACAGAAAATGTTAACTTGATAAGCTCAAGGTCAAGGTCAATTGATGTCTGCAAACTTAGCAGAGCAGGGGATTGACTATCTACTACATAAAAAGTAGTTTTCACGGATTTCCCTTTATAACTTCATGTTAACATTACATTCCCTATCACTGATAATTTGCCACCAGTATAGGATGACAGCTGACTGTCTGGGGGTAACATGGATGTTGTAAGCTGCAGAAGTGAATATTGTGCGAACGGCAATATATGTTAGCTTGTGACCCAGTATCCAATTTGAAATTTAAACAGCGCATTAGGTGAAACAGAAACGCAGTTTGGTCGAGAATAATGAAACTTATTTACCGTGTGAATGAAACAATCTCATTATCACTGTGAATGTAATTTCGCATAACATTTTGTTTTTTGCACTACATGTACACTGATAGATTTACGCACAGATTTAAAATGATTGAGTTTCCCGCAATCGTTGCATTTTATTCCCTTTTGTTGGACAGTTTAGATATTTCGTGTGAAATGTTCCGCATCTAAAACACTTTTTTTTCGTTCTTCCGTCTGCCTTCCTGTTTCGGTTTTTTTCTGAACGTGGTGGACATCTGCCGTATCGATGTGCCCTATGGTCATCATTTTCTGTTAAGCATATCCCATGCTTTAAGCTATTTGTATCGCCTTATCGCTCGTTTATGAGTCTTTCTCTTAATTTGCCAGATTTGCTCCCGAAAACTTTTTGTATGTTGCCGGGAGTTATAATACTCAAGTAGACTTCACAAAATAGTGATATAACACAAACACGTGTATACTCAACAAGATGTAATTTTTTCTAGAAATGTTATTGAGCATGTTCAATGTGCATATATTTATAATATAGCTAACTGCTGATATTACTACACATACTATCTCTATAAACCAAGTGTCAGATTTTCGACGATACTAGCAGAAATAATAGGCTTATAGTTTCTAACACAATCAAACTTAAATGAATTTGTATAAAAAAACAGCTCCAGATACAATTATGCAATTCTCTTTCATCTATGGCGGCCGGTAGCGTCTAGAAATTTTACCGTCAGTTTATAAAATGTCGTGGGCAACTTTTAAATCCGCGAGATTTTATGTCGAAATTGTATAAAATGTCGAAGCTTATGAAGACTCTCGAAAGTTTCTGTCACACTTCTGTTGTAAAAAGTTGAGTTTTACGGAAGAAATCGCGAATTTTTCTGTCCACATAGTTGACTAAGGTACGTAAACAAATGCCTTCTTTAAGTATCCGATTGCCACCGTTATAATTTTCAACATTTTATTATGATGATGCATACCTTGTTAAAAGTCTGCTTTGAGCATTAATGCCTACGTCACATATAAGCGGGGACCGTCCGGTATTGAGGGATCGATGGGACACCGTTGATAATTTGAGATCGGAGAGAAACATTTCAATCATGTCCGAGTAGAAGTTGACGGTCATTCTCCCTCTGTGGTCCATTAGGCATTCGGACGGTTTCCGAAGGGTACTCGCCCGGTCACCCGGTTAAAACCCTTGGCATCTTCTCTCCTGACACCGGTCGATATTCTTAAGGTAATCGACAGACTACCGTACGATAAATGTCCAGTTGCCTTCTGTTATCTGGCCTATTTGCAACAAAAAATTTTAACCGATATGTAACCGATAACAAAAGGTGCCCGGCCGGGTATCGGAGGGTATTTTACCGTGTCTGCTACGGTGAGCTGGAGATGTACCGGATGCCGGAAGAAAATTAATTTGACACCGGAGGGTCATCGGCCGGAGACCTTTAAAAAATTGGCAATTTCAGCCCGTTCAGACATCGGTACCCCATCGTAAACCTAATCGGAGTGTAATGTGACGCAGGCTTAAGCCTCAACCTTTTATGCCGGAAAATGTATCTTTTAAAAAGTCTCGGTTGAAAATTGTTATTAATCGCCGCGATATTTTATGAGACCGTTGTAAAGGAACAAATCGTCGCGGCCTATAATTTTCCTCTCAACTTTCTGAAGAATTTCTACAACACTTGCAAAAAATTGTCGCGGATTTCTTTCTGTTTCTTGACTTTTTATAGACAAAAGAGGGGAAAATGTACAGTCAAACAATGAACGCTACCGCCCACTGGAGTCAAAATGCTCCTTGCTGTTTCAAACAACTGTATAAAATATAGAGGTTTATACGTTTCCCGCGACATTTGTATGAATTCGGCAGATCGCTGGTTTTAAGTTGCACTCGACATTTTATGATAAAACGATAAATTTTCTCGCGGGTTTGAAATGGCCACAAATATTTTCTCTTAAGTAACAATTATGTAATGTTCAAAGTCTAATTGTTAAAGTAATACTAATTAAGCTCTGAAAAAAAACTTGGTTGCAGTACCAATATTTTGTAATTATTATTTGCAGTTTAAATGATACCTTTTAGCGTAAATGAGTAAAAAATGCAGATTTACGACGACTTAAATGGTTTATATTTCATAAATGCTTAATAAATGGAATTATCTTAAATCATTTTTTACCCAGCAGCCATTATTCTTATCTTAAGAACCAGGTTCATTGCCCTTTTCCAGTTTATATAGCGGCTAACTAAATTTTGCCTCTTTTTTACAATGTTCTGAAAGTTGAAAGCTGTAATATTACATTCTGTATTAGACTGCAAAATTCATGAAATGCAATATAAAAAATAATAAAACAGGATTATATTTACTAACAAAACACATACCTGATTTTATTTAAGCGTTCCGTCCCCCTAGGCCATGTATTACACAATATTTGATCACACACACTTAGTCTAGTAATGTGAAGTAGGCTTCTTGATAAGATAAGGCAATCGAAGCCACTAGCTGAAAATGCATAAGGGCAGATTACTACTAAAGCCTACGGAAGCCCATTGAGGCCGTTTTGTGTCAGAAGTTAGATGGCAACAATTCAATTTAGATGTTAGATCCTAGGGCTTAGATCTTAGAACTTAGGTCTTAGTTCGTAGAACTAAAGGTTCCGTAAAGACGAAAAACGCCATATTGACTGCAAGATAGACATGAAGATGTTGTACTATTATCTGACTAAAGAGCATTTCATATAACACAACAGATGAATGCGAGGTAACCTTTAAATTATATTCCTTTATTTCATATCTTGTTTTAAGAATTGAAGAGATATAGAGTTATTATGCGTGGTGAAAAACAACCAATTTCAATAGGAGGCAAACGCGGCTATTTGGCCAATTGTAGCTATTTTAGCCAATCCTTGCACGAAAAAGAAACCTACGACGAGGGAAACAAAACCGATATCTGTTGCCAATCTTTGTGTAATTCCCTCCCCAAATGTCATATTTGGAACATCATTTAAAATTGTGTAACTGCCAGTTTTGTTATCCCCGCCGAAAAGGCAAAGGCGGCGAGAGATAGAGCAAAGTCTCCGTCCGTCCGCCTGTCCTTCCGCTCTCATGGGACAGTAATAATGTGGCTAGAGGAACAATAGGTAACTGTTCTTTCTCTTTGATGTCATTCATTCCGTAATGCTTTTATGTGGCTGTTTTCTTTTGTGTGGCTCACATTAGATCCCCTTGCAGGTACAAGACATGCAGAGTCTTATAGTATGCAATCAGGCGTCGAAGCCCCTCTTAATCTAAAATTTAGCCATTTAACATGTTTCGAGAACAATTTCGGGTTGACATTAAAGTTTAAACACAAAAACAATCAACATAAATGTGTCATATCAAAATTTGTTTATTAAACACTGCAAACATTATCATTTGCCTCATTAAATTGGTAATTTTGGCGTTTGTTTGACTTGTTTCAATTTGTTTCATATCCTCATTTTGTTAAAATTAATATATATCACATGTACAAGTTTTGTAAGGACTTAAACTGTAAGTCGTCGACCACTTTAATTAAATATTTACTTACATTTAGTCAAGAAATAATTTATACAGTTAAAATGTTAAAACGATATAGAAAGGTCAACTAATTATTAATTGATTTAGATAGTCGGATGTATAAATTCAGCTGTCAAGAATGTCCCGATTGATTTAATTTGAAATCTAAACCCTATAATAATCTGTTTCGCCCTCTAACTGTTACACGAAGGATGGAGTTCCAGTAGACCAGAAATAAACAGGTCAATACGAAGTGGCAAATCATTTGGAAAATTTACTCAAAACTACAAGATTTTAAGCAGAGGCGATAAAAATGGCCTTATAAAGACAATCTTAATAATTAAAGTTTAATATAGCACCTAAAAATCACTTTTTATAGATGAAAATTTACCATTTTTGACGAGTGGTTTTGTAGTATACACGAAAGTTTTCCGACGAACTCCGTGACAGTAATAAGAACTCCATCCCTCGTGCAACAGTTCCTCCCCGTGTCTCTGGTAGTATCGTCAGTCGGTGATGAGCAAAGAGCGCTGAAAGATTTTCATTTTATATTTGTGTTAGTTTTTGTAATATATTGACTGTTTTGTTAATCATCATTATACTCATTTTTATGTTTTGATTTATTTTATAATCTATGTTAACTGATGAAACCGATTAATCAATTTTTGAAACTAAAGTAGAAATATATACATGTAAGTTGGTTATCACATTATGATACCAGTTCTTCAATATATGGTACCAAAGTAGCCATGTATGGAACCAGACGTCCTGATATGAAACCGCGAATTTTCAATATATTATGTCAATTTTACAATATATGAAACCATTTTATCAATGTATGGAACAAAAGTAGCAATATATGACTTGATTATCACTTTATATGATACATGTTCTTCAATATATGGTACCAAAGTAGCCATATATGGAACCAGATGCCCTTATATGAAACCAAATTTTCAATATCTTATGTCATTTTTACAATATATGAAACCATTTTATTAATGTATGGAACCAAAGTAGCAGTATATAAGTTGATGTTACATTCTATGATAGCAATTTTCATTATATGGAACCAAAATAGCCTATTTTCAAGTCAACAAGTCAAAGGCCGAGGTCAGTGGGTTCTCTTATTACAATGCATACTTTTTCATGAAATCAATTATAATTTGACTTTTGTGAGTAGATTATAAGATTCTTACACCGGCTGCCGGTACAGACCGGAATATCTAGCTCGAGGGTGACTGTTAACGGTAGTAACGAGGCTCTGCCGAGTTTCCGCTAAACAGTTACCCGAGAGCTAGATATTCCCGTCTGTACCGACAACCGGTGTTTGATTCTTTTTCTTGCATATTGTATATCAATTATTTTCAGAACAAAAATTACGAAAACTGATAATCTCATTACGCACTTTTTTCTTCATGACGGTTAAGTGACGTCATCCTAAGAACGCAATTCATTCATAAAAGGCGCGCGTCAATGACGTCATTTAAAGCACGCGACTTGTCTTACGGGAATGTGACGTTAAATGAAAATATTTCCTTATTTAGAAAATGTGCAGTATACCATCAGTGAAGCACGCTGGTCTTTTGACAGTTCTACAAGGAATATTGGCGCGAAACTGTAATACCGGTGCAAGGATAGAAAACAGCTTTAAAAAGTCCCGTCAATATAATGACATTATGGTTCAACGCATTGCTCATTTGGTTCCATATATTGGGAAAGTGGATTCATATACTAGCAACCTATGACAATTTATTACATGCTTTTCGGTTTATAGAAATATATCAGTGATATAAAACTGGTAATTTCACTGTTTGAAACAGTGAAATTACCACTTTGATAATTTCACTGTTTTGAATTTAAACCCCTTACCTTGTTTCAGTGAAATACCAGCGTGCACAGTACTGGGTACCAACTTATTGACGTGACGTCGTAAATGACGTCACGTTGTATTCTAATTTGGCGCGCTTTTCATTCAGTATTAGCTTTAATGTCCTTTTAAAACGTTTCTTTGCATGTAATAAAAAGAAAATTTGTTTAGTTTAGTGTAAGATTGAAATATATTTCACCTTGTGAACACCAAAAGTTCATATTTCATTCGTGGCTGTGCCACTCGTGAAATATACCTTTTGGTGCTCACTCGGTGAAATATATTCCGATCTTACACTGAACTAAACAAATATCCTCTATATATTGATCAGGAATTGGTGTCATATAATGTAAAAATCAACATATATATGTGACAAGCTCAGCGATTTTTGGCCCAAATGTGATATTTGGGCGAAGATGAGTTATGACTAGTTTGTGGTAGAACAACATCTGCTGAATAGCTGGAAACAATTATTTTTAAAAAATACTTGATATTTTATGAAATATTTCTAATTTGTATGACATCACCATAACAACAAAAAATACATTTTTAACTTTTATTGGTATATATAAACTAGAAATAATTCCATAGTTATACACAATAAAATAAATAAAATATAAAGTGATCATTCATCTTAGTGTAATATATGTAATATCTTGATATGAAAAATATCGTTTGCTTTCAAAGTTCAAAAATCGGTTGCCATGGCAGCAAAAATAAAATTCGTAAAATGCAATATTTTTGCACTTAACATGATTAATTAATCACCAAATTAATGCATATATTATATAAAAAGACAACAATATTAAAGAATTTTTCATTTTTCTTTTAAATAGTTATTGATAATAACTTTAAACATAAGAATAAAATTCTCAGAATTTCAGTAACTTTTCTATGATAAAGGTGAATATCATAACTTAAGTTAGTCCACTTTAAAACGCACATCTATAACATGATAGCATAAAAATATGAATCCAATGCAAACAAATATTCTTTAATGAACTGATTGCAAAAATTGTGTATTTTGGTTACCATGGTAACAAAAAAAATGCAAAAATAACTGCATGATTTAAAATAATTGCATTTTATAAAAAATATTTCATATACTAGTAACATAATTGTATTCACAATAACTTCAAACGTATTTCAGAAATTTAACCAAAAAAAAAAAAAAATAAATAAAAAAAGCTTGCACTAGTTATGTTCCTGACTATATTTTCAGTTACAGATATTGACAGTAATCATATTCTGATGAATCTATTTTAAATTGTGTAATATGAATAACATATTAATATATTTTTAAATTGAAATAATTTCAATAAATTTAAATAAACAATTACAATAACGGGAACTTAGTTTAATACATAAATAAAATGGTTTCATATATTGTAAAATCGATTTAATATATTGATCATTCGGTTTTATATAAGGACATCTGGTTCCATACATTGCTACTTTGGTACCATATATTGAATAATTGGTATCATATGATGTGATAATCAACTTATATATTGATACTTCGGCTCCATACATTGATAAAATGGTTTCATATATTGTAAAAATGAATTAATATATTGATAATTCGGCTTCATATAAGGATATTTGGTTCCATACAGGGCTACTTTGGTACAATATATTGAAGAATTGAAATCATATATTGAGAAATCAACTTATATATTGCTACCTCGGTTTCATACACTGATGTCGGTATGGTTTCATATATTGTAACTGTGGATTAATATAATAGATTCCGGTTAAATAAGGTGTTTTCAAGTCAAATATAGTCGAAGTGAACTTATATATTATCCAAATTGTTAAATGAATTGAAAAAGAACAATATAAGACAGCCATGGCATTCCATAGGTCTGCGTTTCCATCAACTCCCTTTCCTGCATAATGTTGTTGATAAACACTAGATTGAACAGCTTTCTTGTTGTAAGCCACATTAACGACATTGGTAGCTGTAACGAGATAAAAATGAAACAAATTAATTCTGTCTTATTTATGTTTCAATCGAGAAAACATAATTATATTGAAAAAAAAACGACAATGTTTTATTATTTATTCTAACAATCTTCAACTTTTCCCTGGAAAAAAGTTAAGAACACCCTGCAAAATTTAAATTTGGTTGTGATTTAAGATGGCGACTTGATTGAGCTAAGAAATAGTAATTTGATAAGTAGCAATACAAATTTAGTAATCATAAATCAGGTAATTTGTGAGTTTAGTTTATTCTTGACCAAATTATTGAAGCATAAGCAAATGTGTTAAATGTGTTGTTTTTACCAAAAATGTAAGTGTTTATAAGTATGGTGTTGGAGCGTTAACAAATCATTTATTGATGGACATTTTTGGAAAATGTTGAAGATTACGTAACCTAAAATGTCATTTGTCATTATGTAGATAATAACGTGTGTACCGCCAAGTGCCCGGATGGTAGCCTCAACCCTTTTCCTCACATCCGGCATTTTGCCTCAATTTTGACAAAACCACAACTGAAATTTTAAATTCAATTTGGGCAATGGTACAAACCACCTGTAGTCAACCTACAACAACTGGAACAAGATCTGCAGCAGAATTGCAAAATATTTACCTCAAAATCGCATATTAGACGCCTACTGGTAGTATATGAGGAGAAGGATTGAGGCTACCGTCGGGGCACTTGGCGGTTACACACGTTTACCACCGCATATGGTTTATCAGCTGATACTGACTCTGGTCAAAACTGATAACAGTTAAAAGAAACTCGAGACCAGTGTGTAGGCTTTTGCGGGATTACAATATCCGGAATATTTCTCTTAAAAGAAGAAACATAGTTCTATTGTTCGAGAAGTAGTGTACTTCACAATTTTTCCCGACTGAACGGCGATTCCTAGCGTTTCTGCTTATACTTGATAATGTTCATGACCAATATCGTTTAGCTATCTGTAGTCGGGAAATTTTTCAGTAATTTTTTTAGTAAAAAATTTCCCCATCAGAAAGGTCAAATGACCGAGACATTATAAGAAAGTGTTACAATATAAAAAGCAAATCATCTCAACAGCAACTTGACCACATCCTATACTTGATCACGCTGACTGTAATTGATAACATTCGTAATTCACAATTCCATAAAATCTATTAGTTGATACTAAGTCAAAGCAACATTTCAAATATGGTGTGATTTCTGATTGGTCTTAACGTAAATTTCAAAACATACTTAGTCTAATGTTAGTACGGTCTTACTGAATTAATCTTTAGCAAAATTACTGCTAGTGTAAGATGTAAACAAAAATTTCAAAGAAAACTGATTTCATAAATTAATAACTAACGACTCAAAGTCAATTGTAAAGCAAAAAAATGTGAAGGTTTCGTTAAAAGAAGGAAAGAGATAGGTATCAAAGCCTAAGCCATTATTGTGATGTTTTTGAAACGATTAAATACCTCCAAGAACTCCATAAAACAGGACCCTTTCCTGCGACTCCACATTTTCCGCCGTGTCAAACATGTAGCACCCAACACAATTGTAAGTGATTGTATTGTATGATATTGCGGCACATAGAGAAGTTTTTGAACATATGAATGCACAAACAATCTCACTGAAAACGTTGTTGACACTGAAAACAGAATGCGTGCAGCTTAATCCATCTAAATTGAACCTTATAAGATTAGTGAATGCCGTCTCTGCTTTGACAGTAACAATGCAACAAAAACGTCCTGTAACAGTCAGTAAAACTGTTAAGGAACCGAGCGCCATATTTATTGCTCCTATCAACAGCTAGTCCTTTCGTGAAGCTTTCTAGTCAGTACGTACACATTGGAGAAAAAAATGCTTTTTTTAATTAATCAACTCTGGAATTGCTATAATATAGTTTTGCTTGTCTGAAATGATATAAATTAGAAACATAAAAGCCCGCTGTTAATTGAAAAACCATTTAAAAACATATCAATAAATTATGCTCTGCAATTTCAATATATATTTTTGTTGCCAATATAAATCAATATGTCACATCGGAACTGAAACTTTCAACTTTTTTATCATTATATATTTAAACATAAAATTTCCTATGATTTATGGTGTTTTATTTTAACGAAAGTCTGGCATTTTAATTGGTTTCCCCAATAGTGTTTCGCTACCTGACAAACATTTTTAGATTTTTATCTTCTTATGTAATTCATGTCCACTTTAAATTTTAAGAATTTAATATGTTAAAGCATATTTGACATTATACCAATATAAATTTTTATCGTGAACTTTAAACGCTTGTGAACACAGGACTGGAGTGAATTCGCCTGTATATACCACACATGTTTTCTCAACTGGACAAGTGCTTGTGGTAATGTTATAAATGTATATGTCAAGTTTTCAAATAAGAAACACTATATTGTTTGCTAAAGAAAAAAATATGAAATAGTTCTAAAGTTTCACTTAGTATGAATCAATTGGCTAGTAAGATCCATCTGTAATTGTGATTAGCGCGTGAATTTAAATGAAAAGGGGTTTTAATCTTAGGACGTATTTTCCAAAAAAAAAAAAGAAAAAAAAAGAAAAAAAAAATAGACTTCGTGAATATAATTAAGTTTTCTGACATATTGTTGATACCTTGTTAATTTGTGTTTTTTGTGAGCACGTATACGGCTCAATAGAATTTGTTCTATGTGATGAATAATGTGACTTTAGTATGGTGATTTTTTATACTTAATAATTATTGTGTGTTTCATTCCCTGAAAAAGACAAATAAACATTTCATTTGTAAATTTGTTTTGTATTGACGTCTTCTCTTAGCTGATAAATTTTTAAGCGCCGGCTTTGGTGATCACTACAGGGCATATCACGCCGGTTATTTTGCAATAGGAACGATCAAACTTACATAGACTATTTGGCTGAAATAACTCTATGACCAGATTGTATTATACACTAAACTTATGATTAATTATGTCAAAATTTGAAGAAGAAATCTCATGAGATATTGTTTCTAAGTTTCTGTAATAAAACACTAACTGTATGACGCTTAAAGTCTTCGGAATGCGCCATAGTCGCCGGAACGACGATTTCCCGTGTTCCACATTGTTTGGCAAATGAACATACATGTATACAGTGAAGTAGGCTTTTCAACTTTCTATAACTATAATTTTTATAGTGGAATTATTTTGTTCATAATTTTATCGGCGGTTTTGTATTTTGTACCTTATTATAAGCCTTAGCTAGAGTGTTGATTTTTTTCGGGGTTATAGTAGGGGTCCAGGGGCAGATAGGGGTGGGGTGTCCAAACACTGATACTGCCACATGTAAAAGCCATATCTATCCGCTGCATCTGCGATGAATGATTCGCCGCCGCAGCTATGGACCCACCGTTTCATACATAATGGATTAAATTCATCCGTCAGATTTGCAAACATACAATTCTGGTGGTATGTCTTTGATTGGGTTGATTAATAGGGGATTAATAGGGGAGACGGACAACACACCCACCCCATCCTGAAGTAATGTTATGTGAGAAAAAAAAACTGGTTATGGTACCGGCTCCCGAATGCTGTAATTTCTGCATGGTTATGCATTGTGAGTCTTAAACGATTTTGAAAAATATATATTCAATTCGGAAACAAAATTAGACACAGGTAGGTTTGCTTGTTAACAAATAGCATATCGCGAAACACTAAACATTTGCGCTTAAATATACAACTTATTGAAATAATTATATTGCATAGATTTACCATTCAATATGAAGAAAAGCAATATTATTTTTTCCATAAAAATCTTTCATAGAAACCTGTACGAGTAAAATGATTTAAACATATTTAATAAAGTACTTGGTGACTCGAATGAAGAATTTGACAGATAAGAGTTCAAACGTATTATGTTTCACCTTGAAACGAAATATGACAAAATTCTGCGAAATCTATGAAATAAAAAGCTTCCTTGTTTTATTCCCCCACTATTTAACCGGACGCCAACATGTAGCCAGCTAAACAGGAGTGTTACGTACACTATAAAGAGAAAGAAGGAAAACATTTATAATCAAGCATGGGATATTTTCTTTATTTTATATTGTTTTCAATATTATTTGGATCAGCTAGATGTATTTGCTACAAATCTACAGAATCTGGATCATACAAAATAGGCGCAACTGAATGTGTCTTATTTTCACTTTCCTATACCAAGCACCAATGGGCAACATGTCTCACTGACACGTATATAGATACTTTCTCGGAAGGATTTCACACATGCCGGAATACATCCTTGACCTGTTGGTATCAGTGCATGCTTGAGGTACATCATCAAGAACAAGGTAATCTATTTTTGATGGAGAAAAAAAAACAAAAACAAAACAACGCGAATTCTGTTATTTGTTTTATTCTCTTTTTAGGTAGTGCATGGGTAAGGAAGTGGTCTCGTTCCAAAGGTCATACGGGACCTTGATTTTTTATGATCTCATTTGAGACTTTTATGAGTATTGGCCGTGGGATCAAACCTATGACCCCTGTACCACCAGTGAGATATTTTGAAATAAAGTAAGTTGTGACATGTAAAAACAACGTAAGAGCGGTTTGATATTTTCGACTTTCATTGTCATTGTTATAATGCTTCTTAAATTCAAGTCTTAACGACTTATTCACCGTTTTTCAAAATCCATTATCATAATTAAACACGGTCGGGTCAAATAATAGGAATGAAACACGAGTCCGGTATTACGAATAAACTTGGGCGTATTATGAATAAACACGGATCCGTAATATTTCAACAACAACAACAACATTTACGTAGCAATTAAGCATTACAATGCTTTTAGCCATAATATTCAATTGACATAAGGTGACAAATTACACGAGAAATCATTAGCAGTCTAATAGTTTCTGCATAGAGAAGCTTACACAATAAATAGACTATTTTGACATCTTTATGTAGGTAAATTTAAATCACGATACAAATATGATAACTATATCAAATTTCTAAACTATTCCTTTATTTATTTGAAAAAATATTTTGATAAGTTTAACAGTTGTCTTGCATTATCTATAGACATCAGTCCATCGAAATTATTAAGAGTTGGCCATCTACAAAAATATGGTTTTAAGTATTTTTTTCTTATTTCTCGATATATTGGGCAGACAAGAAGAAAATGATACTCATCTTCAATCATATTATCTTGGTTGCAAAATTTACATATTCTATTATTTCGTTCTATATTAAGATATCTACCTCTTTCTATTTCTAAATTATGCGAAGATAATCTAAATCTACTTAAGGCAAGCCGAAATTTTCTCTCATTTATTGAATTAAAATAAGTAAGTAAGTAAGTAAATATTTTATTAAAGTGACATGTGCAAACATAAATAATGATGACAATATACAGTTACATAAAGGCATGCACCCGGCCCATCGGGCCTATAAGTCACATAATACTTGTCAAAACAATAAACATGAGAACAATAAGCGAATCAATGGTCATGAGTATAGTAAATATACTGTATACAACAGTACAAGTTAGAGATTTTATTCATTTATGTATAATAATTATAGGATTTAATACCAATTATTAATGTAACATTATGTTTACAGTGAAAGCATACTTTTGACGTACATATCTAGATACTTAGAATTACTTAGTATTACTTGAGATCAGTACAGTATACAATAATATAAAAATGTACATCATTTAAGAACCCGTTAACGTCATTCTGGTATTACTGTCTAGCAAAATGTGATTCAATCAAGAAACATACATCGCCGATATACGATCTCATGCAATAACCAGCCTTATACGAAAAACAAATCTAGCAAGGCCGGGACATGGAATCGAGCAAGTGTGTATTGTATTACTTGTTTTATAAGTGAAGTACTTAAACGAAACGAAAATTCAAGTTCTACACTAGGAAAGTAAACAATATTCAAATATGTTAAATATGTGATAAACGTAACTTCATTCTAGTAGACTAGTAGTCATGACCAGCATGTAAGTGTGTAATATAAAAGTGGTGTTACACATAATTATACTTCACAATATTACAACGTGCTTATATCTATGAAAAAGTAATAATAAGATTCTGAGTAACAGATATACTTTAACAATATCAACTGTATCAAGTACTGGTTGACGAAAACGGCTAATGAAAACATGCAAATTGTAAACTACATCTGTGATACGAGATACACATAAATTGAACATTTATTAAAGTATGCTTTAGCGATAAAATAGTTTCATATCTCATCATAGTACGAATAGTGTCAAATATGAGCGGATCAAACATTTATTTAAATAAATGTTTACTTTATCTTTGGAACAAATTGCTTCTACGTTTCAAATATGCGGCTACCAAGTACTTTGCTAATCTTCTTGGGTGATGTTTTACAATGTTTACAAATTTATCACAGTCTCTCATATCTACATATTGGTCACTTAAAAGGATTTCACTAAGATAACTATGTCGAGTGTCTTGATATAAAGAACAATTCATTACAAAATGCAGTTCATCTTCAACGGAACCAGTATTACACAATTTGCAAAGTCTCTGTTCTGGTGTTTCACCAACATACCGCCCGGCTTCTACACGGAGTGGTAGGATACCGCACCGCAATTGTGCGAGAAGAGAGCGCTCGTTTCGTGGTAAGTTAAGATCCAAATAAGATTCTTTACCAAAATCACTTTTAAATTGTATGTAAGTTCGCAGTTTTGCAACTTGGGTTACTTTTGTAGCCCAGTCAGTTTTGTGGTGTTCAATAATAGAATGTTTAGCTGTTGCTAAATTAATTGGTTGGCGGTTTATAAAGTTATCATTCATTCCAATTTTCGACATAATATCTTTCACTTCGCTACACCAGTTATTTTGACAATGGCTATAGTCCACATTGAAGACTTGTTTTGTTATTCTATTGTCATCGAGCGATACGAGCCTATTCCACATTCGTAACATGTTTAACCATCGCCTGTAGTTGGTGGGAACCCATCCAATGTCACCAGTAATTGCAAGTATAGGTGCAAATCTGTGGACACCAAGATAGTACCTGATCGCACGATGCTGCACATTGTCCATAACTTGGTATTTTCTGTAACCCCACACGCTCGAACAGTAATCCATAATTGGCACAACGCATGAATCAAATAGTTTTTCAAATGTATTAAAACCAAAGTGCTTTAGGTCTCGAACCTTTGCAATAATTTTGCCAAGGGCCCTTCCAGCGCTTTTTGCGAGAATGTCGGCATTTGATGAGAAGTCACCCTTGCAATGGAAAGTTACACCAAGATATTTGTAACTATCTACAAGCTCTAACACGTTTTCACCAATCCTGAATGAAAAGTCTGTGCATGCAGCGCGGCCTCGGCGGAAGTGAACACACTTAGATTTTTCAGTGTTAATGAGTACGCGCCAACGTCTACACCAATCACGTAACGTGTCTAAAATACGTTGTAGATCTTCCTCTGTCTTAGCTATACAAACGATATCATCTGCATACAACAGCATTGAAACCTTTTTACCATTAAGTTCAAAACCAAGGTCAAGGTCATTCACTTCTTTTACAAGGTCATTGGCAAATATTGAGAATAGCGTCGGCGACGCCGTATCACCCTGTTTTACGCCGGTAAGACACGTGAACCAGTCCGTTAGCATGTTGTTTAAGCGTACACTAGCAGTGGAATGTTTGTAAATGCTCTTTATTGATGTATATATTTTACCGTCAATGCCGTTTAGCAACAATTTGTATAACAACATGTCGATATCGATGAAATCAAAGCATTTACGTAGATCAATAAACGCTGTAAATACCGTTGTATTGTTACGTATGATGCCGTTAAGTGAGAACACGTGGTCTTCGCATGATCGATTACGCCTAAACCCGTTTTGCTCGTCTTCAAGGATTTCGTACTCGTCTAAATACCTAGTCAAACGCTTATTAATAAATCCAGTGTAGAGCTTGCTCACGCATGAAAGTAGACTTACTCCTCGGTAGTGTAAGGGGACACGTGGATCTGACAAGGGGTCCTTCAGAATAGGGCAAATGATCGACTTTCTCCAAATTGAGGGTATAATGCCAGTGTCAAACATTAATTGAAACAGTTCTCTCAATGTTGCTATAATAACGGGGCATTTAAGCACAAAGTATGGAATGTCGTCATAGCCGCAGGCAGAACGTGATTTAGCTTTCATTACTAGGTCACTTATCTCCGTTAACGTGATATTGCCGTTAAGCGTTACGTTTACAAAGGGTAATTGATATTGTTTTCTAATAGTAATTTATGCACCTTTGCCCGTCTATAATGCTCACTATCGAATTCGCTATTATCTGTTCCGTTGTATAAACTCTCAAAGTCACGCTTCCATTTTTCAAGAACTTCGTTTTCATTTCGCACAACGTTACCATTTTCGTCTATAATTTCACACGGGATAGATTTATCACTACGTGGACCCAGCTTGTTTATCTTATCCCAGAATTCGTTGGGATTATTTGTCGATATAGTTTCTATTTCAATCGATTTTTCTTTCCTGTACGCGCGTTCTGCTTGACGCAATGATTTATCGAAACTGTCCCTTGCATGTATGTATTCACGCCTCAACGCTGTTTTGACTCGATGGTTATTACAACATTTTAGAAATTCACGTTCCCGCTGACGTAACCGTTGCCACTGTTCTGATAAAGTGTCATTCCAGTACGGCTTTCTAGTTTTGTGACGTTTATTAGTTGACCGAGATTCATATTTTGGCAATTTTCTGTTCATTTCGCCGGTTATGGCTTCACAAAGGTTACTATAAATTGCGTCCATATCACACTGCGTTTCTCGGCAACTTTCAATATTTGAAATACAGTCTATAATTGCTAGTCTCGCGATATCACTATCCATAAAGTCGTCTGGAACAGTTCTCACCTTGTACCGTTGTCGTCTGATCTCCTGACCCGCAGACGTTTGTTGACCCATATTGTGCGAATGTACCGTGTTAAATTCCGTTATAATTGCCGAGTGATCAGGTAATCTTGATCTTTCACCCAATAGCTCGTGTAATCCGCAATTATCTACAACTGTTTGCATTGATAAAACCATAAATGAGATACACTGCGTGAATTGGTCGTGTGGAACACATATATAGTCAACTACCGCTCTACCCTTACAAGAAATCGAGGTCCAATTGTTAGCATGGTACTGATCCGAACATCGACCGTTTAAGACACAAAATTTCGCATCGTTCAAAAATTCAATCAAATCGCGTCCATGTTGATTGACTGATTTGTCCAAGACGTGCCTAGGTGGGATACTGTCAAAATTTCCGATAATATCCGATAATGATCCGATTCGTGCGTTGAAATCTGCTGCTAGGAATATACCGTCACTTTCACTATTAATATATATTTGAGATAATAAGTGAGCGTAAAAACTTTGGGCATCACGACCACGAGTAGAGTTTTCTGGTGGCAAATAATACGAAAATACTATAAAATCGTAGTCTGTATTTTTGTTTACAAATGTTACACCGAGTATTCCGTCAAGCGATTTTTCTATAACAGAAATTTCATATTCCTCATAAAGCCATGATTTAACCAAAAGGCCCACACCTCCAGGCGGCTTCGGTGCATTGACATGTATATCTTGTCTATTGTGCCCAATCCACGTGTAACCTGGCACGAGTAATACATCATTTCCACCTAGATGCGTTTCACATAATGAAATTATATCGCTATTCAAACCATTCACTAAATTAATCCGCAATTCATTATTGTCAGTAGTCCAGCCACACACATTGAGATGGGCAAGACTTATAGACTATATAAAATATGTTTCAAAGTTAAAAGATTGTTTAAACCTGCAGTAAGTAAGTAAACGTTCCGTAATATAAGCAAACACGGATCATGTATTATGAACAAACACGTATCCAGTGTTATGAACAAACACGTGTCCAGTATTATGAACAAACACGTGTCCAGTTTAATGAACAAACACGTGTCCAGTATAATGAACAAACTCTTGTCCATTATTATGAACAAACACGAGTCCGGTGTGCTTTTGTTGACTTTAAAAAAGCTTTCGATGTTGTATATAGAAATGGTTTATGGTTAAAGTTATTAGAATCAGGTGCTTGGACAAAATTTGTTAAAATGTTGTAAAAAATGTATGAAAATGTAAAGAGTTGTGTACGAGTTAATGGTATTTGTTCTGAAAGTTTTGATAGTGTTAAAGGTGTTAAACAATGCGAGCCTTTATCACCGTTATTATTTCTGTTTTTCATAAGTGATATGTATCTATGTATTCTTGACGACACAATAGATTCGTTTTGTTTAGAAGAACTGAAAGTTTTCCTATTACTTTTTGCGGACAACACTGTTTTTATGTCATATGCTTCTGAAGGGCTTCAACGAATATTGGATAATTTACTTGTGTATTGTAACAATTGGGGTATAACAGTTAACATTGAAAACAGTTGCTATGGTTTTTAAAAAGGGAAATTATCCAGAACATTTTGAAGTATTTTATAACACTTGTAAGCTCAATACTGTACGTACTTTTACATATTTAGGTCACAATTAGGTGTAACGCTATCTTCTAACGGATGTTTTTATCAAGCTCAGAAATCATTATCACAACAAGCACAGAGAGCATTGTATTCACTTAAAATTAATTCATTATTCGATGTTGTGTCGTTTAATATTTCTGAAAAGATTTAACTCTTTGATTCGATGGTTTGCTCTATTTTGAATTATGGTTGCGAAGTGTGGGGTTTTCTTTAGGCACCAGATATTGAAAAGGTACATATGAAATTTTTAAAGCAAACTTTTCAAGTTCGAACACAAACATCAAATTTACATTATATGGTGAATTCGGAAGACTTGAACACTATATTTTATGCGTAAGATAAGAATGATTAAATATTGGTTTGAGATAATGTCAACCACAGATTCTCTCATGTATAAATTAATTATGAAGCATGGTTTTAATGGTAATTCAGTAAATAAATGGTCTCAAAATGTTAAGAACATTCTAGATGAAACAAATTTTTCCTACCTATGGAATAATTCATCTGTAACAAATTTACATATTAGATCAATTTATGATCAGTATATTCAACAGTTTTATTCTGAACTTCGTAACTCACCAAAACTAGAAACATATAGTTTGATAAAGACAGATTTTTGTACAGAGAAATATTTATCAAGTATCTCTAATGTTAATCACAGAATTGCATTATCTAGGCTAAGATGGTCCGCTCATAATCTACTTATAAAAGAGGGAAGGCATAGAAATATTGACAGAAGATTTAGAATATGTACAAAATGTAATATGAGTAGCGTTGAAAACGAATATCAATTTTTACTAGTTTGCCCTTTTTATAGAGAAATAAGAAACGCATGTTTGCCGACATATTATTGTCATTGGCCTAATTTGAACAAATCTTGTACTCAGAATAACATTTTAAACAAAACCTCAAGATTTATATATTTACCTAATGTTAAAAGTAATATGAAATGACCATATTGCATTGTTTTCATCATTTTTTTTAAAAATGAGTTTGTATTTATTGATATAGCTTGTTTACTAGCTACTTCCTGCATTGTGTTGATACTGTAAAATAATTTAAAAGAATCATAATGACTAATGTCATTTATTGCCTTATCAATTATTAAATGCAGGTATCATATACAACTGTAACTTTACAATAACATACTTTTCACAATTGTACATTATATCCGTCATACAGTTGTGTGTTGGCGATGAACATTGTATATGTTTATGCCAAATAAAATATTGAATTGAATAAATTGAATTGGTGTGAAGACCTGCATTATGAATAAACGCCGTTTCAGTAAATATTAAATATTAAACGGGCCAAATTTAATGAATATATTAAGGGTATGCACTTTGTACTATTAAATGGCATTAATGGGAAAAAGTCGTGACTCATTTGTTGTCTTCAGTGTTCCCAATTTTTTTTGTAAAAGAAATATAGTCAACCTTAAATCTTAGAAATTAATTACTCAATTAACCTTTAAGAAGCTAGGATTTTTTAAGTTTAATTGAATTTCTTTTACACCAGGGAGGATGGTCTTGTTGTTCTACCTTCTCAAGATCTATTATTCCTAAAGTGCACGCATTATTATTTTCTAAAATTCGGCACATTTTTGTTTATTATTTATTAGTTATCCCTGTGTATATCGGGTTTCTTAAGTTCTTTAAGCTTATAATTCACGTGACTCGTTAGGAAAAATGGGCATATTTTCAAATGGCAGCCTGTTTATTTTGTTGTTTTTTTTCCTCGAGAAAAGCAAAACGTTAACTGCCTTTGGCAGTATAGTGTGTAATTACGCCCATTGCTTTCTCGTTGAGGACACACACATTTCTTTATTCTTTTGGACCACATGCACTTTTTTTACTTGAGAACCATATGTCGGTTTTAACAGAATAGCACAACGTATCAAATTGATGGTTCCATGATCACCGCCGTGTGAACACATCTCCAGTTGTTTCGAAATTCAAAAATTCACCGTGTTCATATTAAAACGTTGAATTCTTCTTCAGCCGGTGCCTGGGGGCGTTGGGGGTGACTTGCAGTTACTACTTTGGCTCATTTTAACCAAGCCTGAAACATTTTCAATTTTGCCGTTTTGATCGTTCTTCAGGGATTGTTTTTCTACTTTTTTGTTATAAGAGCAACCTAGTAGAAATAAAACTTACATGTATTTATCATTTGATCATATGTCACCAATCTTTAAACCGTTACTTCAATTTGCATTGGGTCATAATAATAACATTATATAATTGTTCAATTTTTATTAGCCGCCCCCCCCCCCAGTTTTAATTTACCCTATGATTCAGACATATCTTTATTGCAATGGAATGTTGAGAATGCAACAATCTATTGAATAAATGTTTCTTATGCTACAAGTTTTGGCGTATTGCCCATTGTATACCATGTCAATTAACGATTTTAAAATCAAGTAATCTTTTGTTTTTAATTTAAATTCAACAACAAGATAAGCGATCGATTTCCTCTAACTAATACACAACAATTTTTAACAATAAAATTTGTTTTGTTCTATACATTCTTTACTATGTGTATCATACACAGGGGAACGGCACATGCTATAGGATGGAGACAAATGTTTTTAACCAACTAATTTTTTTTATCTTCCCTTAAAATACCCTTTGAAATTTGAATATAAAGAAAAAACAAGAGCTCACAATCTTCTGTAGAATGCATAGACTATGAATAACCAATTTTAACTTTGTTATTAGTAAATAAAATGATTATTTACTGATGAAAAATAATGGCATTTGAGGGCATAGTAAACAACATGGTTAAGAAGTTTAAATAAGGAAGATGATTAATTTTTGATAAGGTTAGGTATTTTCATTATCACTACACATTCTTGTCCCTCCAATTATGATTTCGCTAATTAACCATAAATATGTAAGATAGTACTTTCTGTGCGCTAAAAAACTTTCCATGATTAGAATAAACCGATTTCACATAGAATATTACTTCTTTCTTTTTTATAAAAAAAATAACTCTCGCAAAATACAAAATACATTAATTTCATTGGCTGGCAAATAGAGCTGACCACTAAATCGCTAGATCTATGTAAACCAAAATCATGCGGTCTACACTACCAATGTTCTCATCTTTATTGAAGAATCAATATGAACTTAATAAGGATCGTACGAATACATAACAAAAATTTGGGCTCGTGCCGTGAGTATCCGATCTTATCGAGGTACGACAACGATTGTTTGAATACGATAAATATAAATCTTGTCACATCACCAAATGACTTACACGTAATAAGAATTAAGTTTGTTTTTGACTTGCCCTCATTAATTATTGATGCCATAATATACTGATGTATGTCTTCGCCTAAAATCAATTAGATTTTACCATCCTAAGCTAGTACCATGAAGTATTGCTTTTTATCTCCCTAGGGGATGTTTATGACGACTGCGCATGTACACCAGATGCTCCGAGAAATGTGACTACACAACCGACTGTCGTGACGTCACCTATCCCGGATTGGTGCTTTAGTCCATCCGGTTCGGATTGTAGCTGGTACAAGGACTGCCTTGAGGTGAGATATATAGAGTATATTTGTAGTAAGTACAACGGCTGCTTTAAGGTGAGATATAGAGTATATTTGTAGTTGGTACAAGGACTGTCTTATATATACAGAGAATATTTGTAGTTCTTTTTTAAGAATGGGCAAACATGCATTAAATTATGTTTATTTCATTACAACAGAGACAAACGGTTTAATATAGATTTGCACAAATTCATTTCGATAGATGACTAACCTTTTTATAATGCTATTAATCAAGCAGCAAAAATATAAGATTTGGCAAGATTGATTTAACCCCTGTTGATAAAACTAGTATTACAAGTCAGTATTATGATATTCAATTATTTAGACTGTCAATGTAAGATTTATACAATACAAACGAATGATATATTTTAATTGGCATTAAACTACATATAGCATTTAAGCATTGATATAAAACATAGCTAAAGTGTAAAACATTTTTCCAATCACTGATTCATGAATACAATCATAACAAAAATGTTTCAGAGCAGTTGTTAACAAATTGTCTTCATATAGATATAACAATATACAAGATATTGCTGAGAGGAGATAATTTTTTTTAATCAGGGATGTATATTATAAAAAAAATGCGAAATTTGCCTGGCAAATAATGACTTAATCTATTCATGTGTATCATAAGTATAACTTATATAAATCCAGTAATGAGGACCATTAAAATATCGTTTGTTGACATTCAAGCTCAAAATAAATAGATAAAAATTAAATCAGATAGTTCTAATTTGATTATCACAAAACATTCGAGAAAAATAACAGAACATGTGTTTACCATAACATACTTTTTACCTTTCATTTTCTGATTTTAGAGAACTAGCTTATCATCACGCAATCTTGTGAAACGAAAAAAGAAAAAAAAAGAAATAGTAATTATCAACTAAATTCAATATGAAGCTGCATCAGTGCTATACATGTATATATATTCCCTTTTTTAGAAACGTTATCCATGTCAAGACGAGGACAATTCAGATGCTATGGATTACGCTGAGAAATTTTGTAATTTGTACCACGATCATCACCGGAAGTTTTACACGATGGTGCAGCAATGGATAGATGCTGTACGCAAATGCCTACAAGTCAAGCTTGTACCCATTTTAAGACCTTTTGTAAAGGCAAATTGTGAAAGCATCAAACAAACGGCTCTATATTCTTATTCCGGTTGCTATCTTCATCCAGATGAAGGAAAGCCATCCATCTGTACCATTGGTCTCTTTAACTGGGCGCGTATTTTTTGGACTGTAAAGGGTACGATAGTTCAAGACGCGACGGCAATCTTAAAACAGATGCTAGATGTTGTTAGCTCATCATGTGATTTAGACATTCTGCCAATTGGCAATGAGAAAATACAGATGAAGTTTCAAATAGCTAAAGATACGGCAATGGAAAAATTAGACAAATTTGCAGAAAATATTGCCGATCAAATAGCAACCAAGATGGGTTGGTACAGAAAAGGGGTACTTTATTTCGGATTTCCAACAAGTGTGAAGTCGAACGATGATATACCGGCCGTAAATCTCGTTTACAATAATTTGCTGATTGCTCCAAAGTCAAAATTTGACCTCAACACCGAAGACGCCCACGAAACTAATGTGTCAGCCGAGGCGATTAGCGTCGCTAAAGGCATAGAAAATGGCTACGTACGCTTAGAAACTGGAATCGGGATGACGCTCACAGAACTCGCGCTTTGCATCGATTACGACTGTACAAAAAAATCTTTTGTAGTAAAGCCAGCGCCACCAGAGAAAAAAGACGGATCTGGTCTAAAAGCTCCGACCATGATCACCATTGTATGTGTTACAACGTTTGGTATAGTTTTCATAGTGATTTGTGGTGTTGTAATACCAAAACTGCGCAAGAGTTAAACCACTCACCATGACAAATACATCAAGTGCTGAGATACTGGAACTTGTTTATGTGTTATTTATTTTTTGTTTTTTTTTAGTTGTTGTTTTTTATGTCCATATATACTCTAGGGGCGGGAACATTTAGAATTGCCCTTGTTCGTCCGTCTGTACGTGAGTCCATGAGTCCTTGTAGCACTTAAAGTGTTTGAGCTAGATATAACAAACATAACAGGAATGTTGACCAGCATGTGGAGTTGTGTGCCTGGGTTTTACGTGTGCATTGATTCAGATTTATCAGAGTTTTTGTCCTGTACTTAGTATAAATTTGCAATTTTCATCTTGTGTCGCGCGTAGTTCAAAAAGTATTTGACATATAGTCATGCAACTTTACAGGAATGTTTGTAAGCATGTGAAGCTGTGCACCTGGGGGTTTGCTTGTAGATGTATTCAGCATTTGCAGATTTTTTACCATTGACTTTGTAAAAATATGCAATTTTTAACTTGTGTCGCACTTGGCCAAAAAGTATTTGACCTAGGGTCAAGATACCTTACAGAAATGTTGGTCAGCATGAAAAACTGTGCACCTTGGGATTCTATGGTGGATTTATTCAGCCACCGTATAGTTGTTGGGAAGCCTGTCAAACATTTTTACTGGACTAGTTGCCTTTCTTTCCGCAATGAACTGATAACTGTTTTTTTTCGAGGTACATTACGAATGAACTTAAAAAGGATTTCATGACCAATCACAACGAAAGTATTTTGGACTGTCCGGGTCGCACGATTCACATCCCAACGCTCTACCTATTGTGCTAACCGGAAGTTTTTATGAGTATACGATTTGTGTGGTTTTGTTTGTGTACCTATTCGTGTATGTTTATTGGATATTGTTAAAATACATTTCTAGGAAATTGTTTAACCCTTACCATGGACTTGTCCATCTTTCAATATAGACAAAACCATTAAAAATTGTTGCAAATAACGAACAGTGCTTACCACGGATGTGTTGCCTGATTTTAATCAGCACTGGTTGCATTGGTAAAATATAGACGGCAACTAGGAGTTAAACATTGACCAAGGGAAATAATTATATCTAGTTTTTTTTATGAACTACATTTCTGTCTGTGGCACAACTCTAGGACAATACACGTGATTGACCTAAAAGTGATAAAATCAAGAAGTATGGGTAAGGAATTCAGAGACAGAAATATTTATATTTGTTCGTGTTTTTGAATTATCGTCTTATCATTTTTAAATAAATTTTGCCCAAAACTATCAAAGATATTGCCTTGAAAATTCAAATATAAATATATGTCAATTGAAGAAGCACTGTTACCAACAATTGGCACTGAACGAACGGCAATGTTTTTAACATTCTTCATAAGCCTTTTATTTTTGTCTAGAGCACATTCATGATACCATAATTACTTCAACTATCTATCTTTATTACAAACATTAATCAATCTACTCTGTAACACATGTACTCTTCGAACAAGCAAAAATCTTAAAGGGGATTGCCCGTGCAACATGGCTTTTGTTAAAATTTGGAACAATTTTCAAAAGCTTTGTTGTAATGTTTAGATACATTGTACAAAAACAAAATGTGTGACACAAAGTTGGACAGAACAAAGTCTTTGAACAAAACAATGTTCGACAAAAAGGAAAGATGATATGCAACATTAGAAAAATAACCATATTAATTAAATTCACACCACGGTGCGAACTTAAAGCCTCCATACGTAAAACGTATTGTTTTATATAACACAGTGACGTAATGTGAAACCAAGTCGATTCAAATGTTATGCCTTATCGGATAGTCTACGTTATGACTTATATGACTTATTACATAAGTAATTATGTGGAACATGTAAATATACGTTATGACTAATATTACAGAAGTAATTATGTGGAACATGTAAATATACGTTATGACTAATATTACATAAGTAATTATGTGGAACATGTAAATATACGTTATGAATAATATTACAGAAGTAATTATGTGGAACATGTAAATATACGTTATGACTAATATTACATAAGTAATTATGTGGAACATGTAAATATACGTTATGACTTATATTACAGAAGTAATTATGTGGAACATGTAAATATACGTTATGACTTATATTACATAAGTAATTATGTGGAACATGTAAATATACGTTATGACTTATATTACAGAAGTAATTATGTGGAACATGTAAATATCAAAATGCTCGATATGCTGTTAAATAACAACAGCATAGTATAATTACAAAGATAGGCGAAAATAAAACAAACAAAACAAAAAAGGAAATAAAAAACTATCCTTTTTACGAATCTTGATTATACCGAAATTTATCACTGTTAAATAACCTCCAAAATCAAAAGAGACATAAAGAAAAGAAAGCTGAATTACCAAAATTATCATAATTATCCAAGTACATACCTCAATTTTATCTATCGGAATTTATATCGAATGACACTGTTATAAAAAATAGAGCTGGTTCACTAAATTGTTATTAATAAAAAGAGCCTGAAAGGATGAGTCTCTTCACAAAAGGTAAAAGTTAATACGCCGCCCCATAGAGAAGTCAAAACAAGCTATGTACCTCCCTAGTCCCTAGAGTATTTAATACAAGCCACCTCAGTAAATATGCCGTTAACTCATTTCGGAATCCACTTCTCTGAAACTACATGTCCTAGAGTTGAGATGTTTGGAATGTTGCAATGCTTAAACGAATACACAGGCAAACTTTTCATTTCTTCCTTTCATCAGTAAATGTCCTCAAAATGATGCACTAGGCAGTCACAGTAGTCGCAAAACTTTTCTCCTTATAAAGAATAATTAGTGGTTTCCTAACTTGACCCATGTGTGTCAGGTTAGAGCTTTAAGATTTCACAATAGTTGCCACAGTAGCTCTGGAAACGTTAATGAACATGTCAAATGAATGACTTAGACTTGTTTTGTTCATACACTAATATCCGCAATATCTGTAATAACTTCAAGGGTTTGATCAAATGACATGACTTTTTTTGGTGATTATGTCGGCGTCTAAATTTCGTTCAACATATATAGATATATATATATACGCTTCAAACCCAAAATATATAGAAAGTATACAGAAATTCATGCTGGGACTTTTAAAGTCATTTTAGCGCGATTTGAGTACATAAGATCATTCTAATATTTTTGTCATTAATTTGCCCGAGTATCCCTTTAATAGACGTACAATAGTTATATAAATCATGCCCATCAGAAAGATCAAAACTAGCCTCGCCCCAGGGTCCCTTTTATAACATTGAAATGTATAGATAAGGAAACATACTGTAAATGTTTTCTTAATTATCGCTCTATTACGTTACAAATAATGCATATCTGAAGCTACAGTCTCACTTACATTCCGACAGAGTCCCGGTAGACGTCCAGGGTGATCTGGGAACGACCGGGTACGACCGGGAACAACCGGAGTAAATCCGTAACTCTGCCGGCAACGTCCTGGATGATCCGGGATGATCCGGGAACATCCGGCATTCGACCCCGGATGGAATAAAATATTTAATATCACCGGGGTGGTCCGGGATGATCCGGGAAGTTATAGCTTTGCCGGCTTCATCCTTAGCCCTTAGTTATACCAGGGAAGCACCGTAGCTCTGCCGGCACAAACCCGGGATGATCCGGGGTATGATATAGCCGGTAGAGCCCCGGTATATGCCGGCAGAGCCCCGGTAACTACAGACAGAGCCCCGGAGGATAAAGGTAGAGCTACGGTTGATCCTGGTAGAGCCCCGGCAAAGCCCGGATCATTTCAAAAGAAAACGACAATTTGCGATGATTGCACTTGTTTGTATTCAAACCCTTAATTCCCATTTTCCTTCTATCCAGGATGGCATAAGGATTTTTCAGAAAATCACCATGAATTACTATTCTGGAACAATACTAGTAGATATTATATTAAATAAAAATTATGTATCAATGTTATCATTTTCGGGCGTTTTCAATCCACCGGGGTTCTACCGGGGCTCTGCCTGGATCGTCCTGGGCTCTGCCTGGATCGACCGGGGCTCTGCCTGGGTCAATCGGGGCTCTTCCGGCGTCATTCGGGAACGAACGGGGAAGCACCGGCATGAACCGTAGCTTCACCTGGGCTCTGCCTGGATGATCTGGAGCGCATCCTGGGTGGTTAGTTGGGAACTTTCTTAGTGCTGCCGGGGTAAGTGTGACCGCAACAATAATTTCACCCCGGATCATCATCCCGGTAACTTACCGGGATGGTCCTGGGCTCTGCCGGGAGTAAGTGAGACCGCAGCTTGACATATAACATCGTTTAGTAGACCTTAATGAAACAGAAAATTACACGAATCATGGCTGTAGGATAAAGAATGATCCACCCCAATGTAACCACAGGACCTACCTCTATATTGGAATATAAGAACAACGATCGATAAGGAAGGGCGACATTCAATGAAAGCACCCCCACGGGCATAAACAGAAGAGAGCACAAGGGCGAAGCACGGACAGGGGCGTTATTTCAAACACTTCAATATAGGAAATCATAAGAATTATGACCTTGTTGTTTTTAGTAAAACACTCATGATAAATCAGACAGGAATACAATTTTTCTTAATTTATGGAGGACACACGTGTGTTTTATAAAGTTTAAATAATAATGGTTTTAGAGCATGTTAGATGCACACCACATGAGGAAAGTAGTACTGAATGTGATTTTATTTGTTATTATGTAAAATGAAAACAAAATACTATTTTGAATTCCTTACTGTAACCGTACTAATTGTCAAAAGCAACGTTCAGGTAATTGATCTAAGTAAAGTACATTAAGGAAATAAGGAGAAAACCATTTCTGGGGCATAATTGTTGTTCTTTAATTATCACCAGTCACATCACATATGACAACGCTCATAAATCAGTTGATAATTTTATTAGATATGATTATAATTGACAAACAAATACAAGTATCTGGATACATATTGAAGCATTATAACTTTTTGTTTGAAGTTCTAACAAATATTTATTGTCTGTCCTATATTCGAAATAAGACGGAGATGCGAAAACATGACAACGTGTACGTTTATTGTTATACATTACTGACCTGAGACATTTGAATATTAAGTAAACAAACCATGCGAATTTTAATGTATGGCACAACAATATGTGTTAAATTAAGTTATATTACTTGCATATCACTTGCCTAACTTGCTTTAATGACAAATTTACGACACTCTTGCAGGTGCAGGTTGAAGGTTCTAATCATGATGAAACATGATTTAATATGTGTGTACATATTTGTGGCTTTCTTTGTCTTGTTTAATTGAAAGAAATATTGTAAAAAAGAGCATGCATTTCTTAATATGTTACCTTCATGAAATAAAAGTTTTTATTATCATTTTTTAAGCAAAACATGACCACTTTGTTTTTATGCATACGAATTACTCATTGTACGTTTTTACATACTGACATTAATGAAATGAAGAATTAAATGTTTTTGAAAGTTATGAGATTTAAAGAATAATATAATCGCTAGAAATTAAACAAATGATTTATAAACTCATGTTGCTTTTTATTTTAAAAACGAAATAATCAGTTAAGAGATCTAAAAAAATAAAATAAAAAAGAAGATTTGACGCGGACTGGAGCTTAGATTCGAACTCGCAACAACGCGAATACAATTCACTCGATTTCACCACTAGGTTAAGGATAAAAGTATTCCGTACTTTACTATCATTGAAACATAACGTGTAAATCGTTATACATCACGGAAACTAACGAAAAACCTCCAGAAAATGAATGAGTCTCAGGTCAATATTGCTAGACAACACCCAAAAGACAGTTTTCATAATAAGAATATCATTGATATTTGTCATTGCTAATATTGTTTTTTAAAAGATTCAAACCTTCATATAAAATAAAATCTAGTGCATCGCAAAGATGGAGAAATAAACGTCTGGATCAAAGTATGTTTTAAGCAATTAAAAAAGAAATCATGAAAACGATCGATAAACATGTAATAGAAAACGACATACTTGTATTCTTACCCATCTGGATAATATGTGCAAGCCTCAACAACTTGTCTAAGTTAAATATTCATATAATTTATATGTTATTTACTTGGCGTGTGTATAATATAATAACGAGACCTATTCGTTGGAACTGCACGTATATATTTTATGTATATTAATTGTAGCTTTTATTTGTCCTCAGACATGCACGTGGCTATTTCTGGGTTGTACTTTATTACAAGTATTTTCTCTTGTATTTTTATATGTACAAATTGATACTACATTGTATATAATTACAACTTGAATATTTAAATAAAACTTGAAACAAGAAATTATGACGAAATCACATACGCTTTATTCTACGTGTCAAACTACTTTTTAATTTCTTTCCTAATATAAGAATATGATTCTGAAAAAAATCTAAAACTCATAATATTTACCAGAATTTTTGAATATAAAAAAACCCAAACAAACACATGACTTTTTATTATTACTAAATGGTGACCATTTTTCAAAGATCAAGGTCATATTTGGTTTTTTTTATGAAAATTTGACCATTGAATGTTGTTTTGTCAAAATCCATCAATAACTACAGTATTAGCAAAACTAAAACAAACTATAAACAACCTTAACAAAACTAAATAATTTTTAACAATATTCCAAGCATACATATTACATAGATCTTTAACTTTTTACCAGACTCTGAAATACATAAAAAGATGAAAACTTTGAAATATGTAAACAATTCATTACACACTTAAAATCATTGCTGCTTTTTGAAGTCAATTATTACAGAAGCAAGGAAGATATGTTCAGTATTATCATAAACATTTGCTAGTCTCTTCAATAAACTATGCTATAATTAATTCTTCGGTGGTATATTGTTGCTTAACATATCACTTTAGTTATCACTTAAATGGTCATTAAAATTCTCATATCCAAATATATATATTGCTCAGAATACTTATTGTGTTTTTTCACCATTCATAAAGCACAGCAACTGAGGCTAAGCTTGTCTGTCATTTTGTTTACATTTCCTATTCTGTACGAGGTGTGTTCAAAAAGTTCGTGCACTATTACTCTCTTTAGTACTTGGTTCATGACAAGAAACATGGTTGATATGAATCGAAATGGTGTCTTAATTACTGAAAGTGAGATTTAATTGTATCACAAAATTTTATTTTCTGCACTTTAATAACTATGGCAACGTAACATCAGCGCACGCCAAAACATTCATACAACGTTTAAATATAAACCAACGTTAAATGAAATAGAACTAGGATAGAAATACGGATAAAGATCTCTACTTAATTGACATATTTCTGAATTTAAGCAACATAAGTCAGTAACGTTCATTCAGTTATATGACTAGAAATTCGCACTATCGGTAAGTTTTACAAATTCGGGATACTCCTTCAGCTACATATGAGATGGTTAAATAAACAAAGGGTAATGAATCGGTTAGCAAATCAGTCATTTTCAGCTGGTGCAAGCGATTCAAACACGGCGAATACACGATCACAGACAGGCAAGAGCGAGGGAGAAAGCGGCAATTATTGTCAGTACGTTAGTTACGTCAACTGCGAAAGACCAACGGACAGATCGACAGTATGAACAGTTTACGAGCTGTCCGGTGTGTGTGTTTGTTTTTCGACACATTCAATATTGACCTAACAATTTAAACACTTTTTTTATTTTATTTACCAGGATATATCTGATATTTCCAATAGATCAGTGTAATAACGGTACACAGTCATTATTTCTATTACATGTATGTTCCCCGATGTGTTTGATAATAAATGTCAGTCTGTGTTCAGCAGATTTACCGGAGAGAATAATTGTAAGTTGAAAATTGTTTTTCGTAACTGTACATAATGATATTGTTTAAAGATCGGAAGATAACGTTTTTTAAATTAATAAATTTTATTCACTTGAAAAGACTTGATATTGGCCGATTCTGGGACCTTTGTGCGAAGAATGGAATGCGAAGGAGACCACTTTACTTCCCGCTTCATCATTACAAACAGAAAACTGGTTATGGTTTACATGATTCGGAGATATTAGTCACTCGAGAGAGTTACGTTACTCTAAAAAACAATGACGCTGGTGAAATTTTTATCTATTTTGCGACGTCTGGAACGTCATTTGAGCCGCGCCATGACAAAACCAACATAATGGGTTTGCGACCAGCATTGATCCAGACTAGCCTGCGCATCCGCGCAGTCTGATCAGGATTCATGCTGTTCGCTATCAGTTTCTCTACTTGTAATAGGGTTTGTAAGCGAACATCATGGATCCTGATCAGACTGCGCGGATGCGCAGGCTGGTCTGGATCCATGCTGGCCGCAAACCCATTATGTTGGTATTGTCATGACGCGGTTTTAGAGTGTGCGCAGGGTCGCGTACCCTTTGTTATTTATAAATGCCACAGAATTGTTATTTCACGAAACCAGTTTTTTCTATAAAATAGTATGTAAAGAGTCGTTTGATTATAAAAATGGTACGAAGGGAGACGTGAGTGGTTTAAAGTCGTCTTAAAAGTAAAAGTATAAAAATAACTTTGAAAAAAGCATGTTATACAATCAGTGAATAGAATAGAAACATACAAATCTGACATAATCATGAATTTTTACACAAGAAACTCTTAAACAAAAACAAAATTTCATACACACTTTTCACAGCCACTTTCCGATTAAAATATTTATTTTAAAATTTTGAACTCGTTTTCTGGATCCATCACGATGAATTGAATTTAAACATTATTTATACATTGTTTCTTTGGTTCGAGTTTTGGGCTAAACAAAAATTCACAGTTATCACACACCCGTGCCGATTTTGCGACTCCGTAAATATGATATTGCACGACCGTGCATATATTTTGACGTGACGTCATATACAAACATAGTATAAAGGCGCGCTAAATGTTAGCGTTATACTGTTGGCGCCTCAATGAAAAATGACTTATTTCACTTTAAACGGTCTTTATTTTGGATATGTGATGAATAGAATATTAAATTCGTGTAAATTCATTACTGAATTTATTGTACTCGTTGAATAAAATAATATTATGCTCGCCAGAGGCTCGCATAATATAATTTTTATTCACTTCGTGCAATCAATTCAGTATTGAAATTACACTCATTCAATATCCTCTATCTTTGATGTGACGTCATTAGCGCTATATATAAATATAGCGTTAAAGCGCGCAAATGTTAGCGTTACTCTATAGGCGCGTCAATGGAGAATTACTTTTTTTTTACTGTAAACCGTTGTATTTTTGTTTATGTGATAAATAGAATATTATATTCGTGTAGATTCAATACCCGAGGCTCGCATAATATGATTTTATTCAACTCGTTCAATAAATTCAGTATTAAACCTACACTCATTCAATATTCTCTATATATTATAACAGACTATAACTTTAATCTAACTATACACTTATTTTGAAAGTTTAAATACTTATAAAAGAATAACGATCTTATTGTGTCTTTATGCGCAGTCTTTTCCATACGATACGTTATAACATTAACATTTATAGAAACGTCAAAAACACATACATGTTTAAATTGTAAAGAAAGTTTAGTTTTGATGGATTAATGAAAAACAAAATCATTTTCAACCCCTTTTTTAGAACTTTGTAAATATACTTTTTATCGATGCTTAAAAAATTCATCCAATAAAAGCATAAACTGCAGTAAATAAATCTAAACAAAGCTGGATTATATTTCAGTATAATAAATAATAAATACTATATTCGCCCTTCACGGTCCGTTTATTGTTATTTTTCATTCAAAAGTAAGATAATAAAAACACTATAATAAGATAATAAAAATCAATATCAAGACAGACATACAAAGCCATTTAACAAAGATATTACAAGAATATTTGCAAAACACAAGCACGCACGTACACATGCATGCACGCACGCACACGCACACGCACACCCGTTCCAGAACGTTAAATCCATGAACTCGTGATTTGTACAACTCGGGATGTCAAAATGTTTGTAATTTTAATTATTTATACAATCTGTGTTGTTGCAAATACGGTATAACCCACCTAATGCATTACCCCCACTTTAAAGAATATTCAAATAGGCTAGGACTTGAAAATGACAACATATTTTTTCTTTGAACATTATCTGTTTCTTAGGTCACTCTTGGAAAGAAAAAAAAGTGTTTCATTTCAAATATATAATTGTTATCGGTGTTTATTTCCTAAATTATGCCATTTAATATCAAATATCGTACTTTGATATTTTCAAAGTCTAATAAAGTTAAAACTACACAGTAACAGTATTTTATATTTGACAAGATTAGTCAATATTCTATTTTTTTAAAAAAGGCAAACTTTGAAAACAGCCCCTTATTTTGGTAAATTTTAGTGATATTTTGAATAAGGCCCTCTAAGTCCGAAAATGGTCAAACTAGTATTTAAAATGGGTGGGGTAGGGTAATATTTTATTACATATTTCAAACATTTTGAGTAGAAAAAAATAGATTTCCTTGTGTGATTTGTTAGCTGAATACTATTATTTGTTTCTTAACAATGTTCCATACGAAATCATTTTATCATAATGATAATATAATAGATTATTTATAGTTTCTCATTTCTGAAAAAAGCCAAATTTTAGTTTTAAAAATCTCCATAACTCGTAAACAATACGGTACACTTTGTTTAAAGTTTGCAATACAGATGTCCATTAAGGCATATAACTGACCTATGTTGTCAATTTTGCTTATAGTGCCCATTAGGGGGATGATACCTTATAATTAACAACAAATAAAGTATTTTTAACTAGTATCATTGCCAAACAGAAACATATTCCTAATTATCTATAAACATTTTAAAACAGCATTCTCAAAGCTACGCCAGTGAGAGTACTATTTTTGAAGATTACGATATAAAATAGAATTTAATTTTACAATACAATACAATACAAATCACTTTATTTTCAATAGTCACAGATTACATAATACACATTTAACATGTATCAAGCAATAACATGTGAACGAATAGTAGCATAAATAATTTGTATGGGTAACAACATGATCAAAAATATTCTAATTAATTATGTTTTGGGTTTTAGTGTTTATGTATTCGATGGGGAAAGCGGATAATATTTGAAGTATTTATTTGAAAGCGGTAAAAAAACAAAGTGAAAGAACAAACAAACAAGATTCTATGCGCAACTATAGGCATGTGACAAACATCCTGTGAAGTTTCATTGAAATATCCCCCAGCTGTTTTTGAGATGAAGCGCGGGCAAGATTACTTGACGGACGGACGAATGGACGGACTGAGCGATTTCTATATACCGCCCCTCGGGGGCATAAAAAAGAAATATTCACTATATGTAAAACCTTTAAAGGTATTTTATAGAACATTAATCTTCATTTCTGCTAGATTTTGAAATCAATTTTATGAATAAAATTTGATTTTAGCATGATTAATAGATATTAAAGCCTATTTCTCAAAACAAACTTTATTATACATAAATTTCAAAGCCTCCTTTTATATATTAAATGGAAAAAAGTATACATACCAATGTATACATCATTCTGAATGTTTACATTTTTTGTTAGATAGATTCGAAAGAATCATTGACGTTTAAAATTTTTATTTTGTAACTTTTCAGTAAAACTCAATATCACAATGCATTTCAAATGAGTGTCCTAGAATCAAAATGTTTATTTGCTGTCATGCTTAGGATCTCTTTTTTATTCTCAAAATAGACAGTCCGCTTTTCCACAATGGAGATATACCTTCTTTTATTATATTACGGATTTTTTTATCAGGACAATATATGGACCAGCGGTCCGAAATACTCGGAATGCAGAATAGTATCAAACATACATGGAAACAACAAACTGCTTTGGTTTTTATATTTTTCGCAATTAGTGAAACTAAAAAAATATAATTGACTAATTGTATCAAATACATGATTAATAGTTTATTGATTTAAACTTGAAATATGATTAGGGCTATACCAGCTTACAAAATAACGTACATGGGGCGTACCAGATCCCGGCATTTTTCCCAACCAATGTTGTGACAGGTGGCCATGTTGGATCCTATTTATTTTGGCTACTGCGTTAGTTACACAGAAGAGCTAGTAACGGCTGGCTTTGTTACTTCTATTTCAGTGTCAGCTCTCTCTCTCTCTCTCCCTCTCTCTCCCTCTCTCTCTCTCTCTCTCTCTCTCTCCTGAGAACTAGATATATCAAAATGTATCCACATAGAACGAATTAAGTCCCTATGTATACGCACTTTCCCTTTATGGCTCATTGAATTTTCGATATATCAAGTCCCAGTGAGTGACCTTGACCTTTTGACCTGAAAATGTCTGTGGAAGGTAGAACTCATCAAGGTGTCTCCGAATATGAAGGTAAATAAGTATTGGAATGAGTGTCAAGTCATAAACAAGTCTATATAAATCAAGTACCCCCTTGGTAGGGTTCTCTATAAAGAACATCATGTAAACTTCCATGGTTTGTTTGTATAAAATGCATATGTGAAACGGGCTGCATTCATCACGAAAAAAAACCCGCAGGGACCTCCACATCGGAGAGTGATTGATTGATTGAGGGAATCTTATTTAGACGTTTCATTTGAAACAGCACAATTTTATTTTATCAACGTCTTACTCCGCAGGCAGGGAAAGGGTAATAAAATAATTATTTTGGTTTTAGAGCGATATTACCTACCAAGATAAAATATCACCCTCGCCTAACGGCTCGGGTGATATAAAATCTTAGCAGATAGTATATCCACATATATCGCTCCAAAACCAAAATAACATATAATATACATATACAATACATTAAAGACAATTTATCAAGGATATATCTATCATATTATACATGTATGTAAGACATTCAAGTGTTAATTGAAAAATAATAACTTACATATTAAATCAAAGATCTATAGTTGGTTACAACACAGGTTAACACATGAAAGTTCAATATTTTACAGACAACTTGTTTCCAATGGGGTCCTTGGGTGAAATCACTCAATACAGGAAAGGATAAACTGATCCGAAATTTAATATTTATATAAAAAGACAAAAATACGCACAATCAGATGAACCCTTATGTTAATTAATCAAACGAAAACTTAGATCTACTTTAGAAAAGACATGTGGAATAAAGTAAATTGAACGTCAGCGTAGTATTATTGATTAAAAAGAAATCACAAAAACTAACATTTTTTTCTAACTTTTACATGATCATAACTTTGCGCTTAAAGCAATTATTGCTGCTTTTTAAAAATGGCGTCAAAATTGAAGGTTTTTAGTCGCTATGTAAGATTAAATTTGATTGGCCAAATAAATTTGTGAGTCAGACAGGTTAATCATGTAAAAAGCTGGAAGCCAAGCCTCAGTTAAAATTAGGATAGATTTTAGAGTTTAAGGTTGTTTCTGTTGCTTCATCAGTAAAACCCTAACGTAATACCGCGAGCCTGCAAAACAAAGTAAAATAATTATGTATGCAGTTGCATTCTTGTATGTTCTTCATTTTTCTTCCATTCATGGCTTGCGTATAACAATTCAAACAAGGGTCTTAATTGCCTTCCTCGCTGAAATAGATAAAAAAAAAGATGGAGATATATACAAGAGGTAAATGCTGTTGATGAGAAAAGTTAATCATATCTAAAGGTACATCAAGTGACATGTTTTGAAATGACATAGAGGTGAATACAAACAAAGATTTTTAGCCATTTTATTGCTTGTGTTTGAATAAGCATATAATTTTAACAACACGATTGCAATAAATTCGTCTTTAAATTAAAGATATTTAAATTCCAGAAAAGTCGTAGTTTTATTTCGTGTTTTCGCCTAATACGTGAAGGTACGTGTATAGAACATTTCTAGGTAATGAACATGAATTAAATTCAAGAATTCTTTTTAACAAAAGAAATCTTTCATAAATTGATATTTACAAATAACTTTTATATATAAACAGATAATATGAATAACCTATTTTTTCATATAAATTCCAAACGTTTCATTTTGAAATAGGACTGATTTTGAAAAATTGGAAAAAAAAAGGGGCTTTCCCAACCGACATTTTTTTGGTAAAACGAATTTTCGGAAAAAAAAATTTCCCGAAGGCTACAACTGAAAATTTCAGTCAAGCTTTTTTTCCCCAATTTCGATTTTCTTAAATATTTAGCCCATATGAGAAACGGAAAACAATGTCGAAAAATCATTATCTTTTTAGAAGAAAATATAGTTTGTAACACTTTACATCGACACAGATGGTCAGAACCACGCGATCAGTTAATGTATTTAAGAAAACATTTTTTTGGTTGCCATCTAATATTATTATAAAAAGCTGTCGTTCTGAACTCATAATGCTTTCGTATCAATGAAAGTAACAACTGCTATAAGTAAATATAAGATATTCTTAAATATACAATTATAAGTCCTCCAACATTAATGAAAATATAAATGATATAAATGATGTTCCGCTTCATGAACTTCAGTTCAACATTAATGACCAGTTATTTTTTGAAACCCTTCTTTTATCTATTAGAGGAATCACCATTCGTTATGCGTCTCATAGAAAAAAAATAAAAATCAATAATGAAGATAAACTTTTAAAAGAAATAAAGGATATTGAGTCCCAGCCTAACACTAATTATGAACTTTTAGAAAGCAAAAGAAAAGAACTTTTAGATTTACGGAAGAAAAAATGGATGGTGTATTTATCAGATCAAGAGCTAAATGGATACAAGAAGGAGAGAAACCTACAAGATACTTTTGCAATTTGGAAAACAGAAATTATGTCTCAAAATTTATGAACTCTTTAATAATAACAGAAACAGGAAAACATTTACAAAAAACAGGAAGAAATATTGCAGAAACAAAGAGGCATTATGAAAATTTATATAAATTCAAAAATACAGAAACAGTGTGTTTAAGTCAAATTTTGTATAATACTGACATACCAAAATTATTAGATAATGAGAAACAATCTATTGAAGGTGCCCTTACTTACAATGAAATGTTAAATAGTCTGAAATGCATGTCAAATAATACAAGTCAATGATGGTTTTACTGTAGAATTTTTTTAATTTTTTGGAATGATTTAGGTATGTTTTTAGTAAGATCAATAAATCATGCATTTAATATAGGTGAACTGTCAGTAAGTCAAAAACAAGGTGTTATAACCTGCATTCCAAAAGGAAACAAAGATAAACCGTACTTGAAAAATTGGAGACCAATTTCACTACTAAATGTATCTTATAAAATTGCATCTTCTTCAATAGCTTTTCGCATAAAACATATTTTAGGAAAGATCATTAACGATGACCAAACAGGCTTTTACCCGGACGACTCATGGCGACACAAATATAAGATTAGTTTATGATCTCTGTTCTACTCAGAAAGAATAATTATACCTGGATTGTTACTATTAATAGATTTTGCAGCTGCTTTCGATACTGTTTCCTGGAAATTTATGCATCAAGTTTTAGATTTTTTTTTATTTTGGACCCTCTGTTAGATCATGGATCAAACTTTTTTTTACAAATATAGAATCATGTGTTATTGTTAATGGTCACATGTCAGATTGGTTCTCGCTACAAAGAGGCTGCCGTCAAGGCGATGCTCTGTCTCCCTACCTGTTCATTCTTTGCGCAGAAATTCTTTCAATATTGATAAGAGATAATAATAATATAAAAGGAATAATTGTTAATGGTACAGAGTACAAACTCTCTCAATATACTGATGATACTAGTTTATTCTTAGATGGCACGTCAGAATCATTAAAAAACACAATGTTAACTTTAAAATTTTAAGCAAACATTTCAGGCCTTAATATAAATATGGAGAAAACAAAAGTAATTTGGTTTGGGTCAAAAAATACTGTCGCACAATACTTTGTCCAGATACAATTTATCATGGGAGATAACATTTTCACACTGCTTGGAATTAAATTTTCAGTAGATTTATCTAATATAGTTGATATTAATTATGACTCAAAAATTGAGGAAATTAAAAAGTTGTTTGCTTGCTGGTCAAAAAGAGTGTTAACGCCACTTGGGCAAATGGGTGGTTATTAAAAAACCCTTGCTTTGTCAAAATTAAATCATTTGATTTTGAGTATTCCTAACCCACCACTAGCAAAAATAAATATTATCCAGCAAATGTTTTTCAATTTTCTATGGAGTGATTCAAGAGATAGGGTTAAAAGAAATATTATATCACAGGAATACAAGTTTGGAGGGTTTAAGATGGTTGATCTCAAGTGTTTTATGTATAGTTTAAAAGCAACATGGCTAAGAAGACTGTTGACAGTTAAATGTAATTTTTTACATATTGTTAAAAGTTCATGCCCTTTTTTAAATAATATATATAAGTCTGGTACAGATTATGCAAGAATACAATTACATCAAGATTTAAATCCTTTTTGGAAAGATGTGCTTTACAGTTTTTATTTAATTTCTTCAAATGTAGAAGTGAATTCTTGTCAGCAAAGTTACTCAGTCAATTTATGGCACAACCCTGGCATTAAAGTAGCAGGATCTAGTGTTTGTTATAACAGATGGGTATCTAGGGGAGTAATATTTTTAGGGGACCTTATCAAAACAAGAAGGGGAATTTTACACCTGGCAAGATTTTATTAGTATATTCAATATTAGAACAAATTATCTGGAATAACAAGGTTTTTTAGCTGCAGTAAATGAATTTCTTTTGAATAATTATATAAGACATTTACCTAAGAAATCATTCAATATCTACATTCCTTTAGGTTTGGCTACTATAAATAAAGATAAAAAAGGATGCAGATCTATATATAGAATGATAAAAAAGAAGGAAGATGGGAAGATTTCCAAATTCATTGCAAAAATGGAAAAATGAATTAATAAGTTTGGGTGATATGGATAACTTGAATTTCAATTTAATATATAGTAATGTTTTTAGAGTAACACAAGACCCAAAACTGTTCTGGTTTCAATACAGAATCAACCATAGAATTTTAGCCACAAACTATCTTCTTAAAAATATGAATATTATTAGAGAAAATGACTGTACATTCTGCCAACATGAGCCAGAAACTTTAATACATTTGTTTTGTAATTGTGAAATTATTAAACAGTTTTGGCAACAATTACAATCATATATCAAAGAAAAATGTAATATAAATTTCACTTATTGTCTTATTTGGGAATGTTAATACAAACATCATCCTAAATAAGATTATTTTGCTAGCAAAACAGTACATATACTATTACAGATTGAAGAAAATAAGGCCTTCTTTGGAAATTTTCAAGAAACAAATAGTTTCTAGTTATACTACTGAAAAATACAGTGCCAAACAGCTGTTTCAATATGAAAAATTTGAACGCTCATGGGAAATGTTTAAAAATTTAGTAAGTTAGTGAGACTATGTAATTATTGATATTATTAAGTAGTGGACACCCTTTGTTTAATTATTAATATTATTAAGACACTCTACTTTCCTGACAGACCTTCTATCAGTGACCTTTACTAATATTTAGAGAATATTAATAATTTGGAAGTAAATCCTCCTAGTTTACACCAACAACCTTTTCTTTTTTACTTTTTAGTGAAGACTTATATAGGTAAATGAAAACATTTTCCTCTGAATGGGATGAATATTAACCTCAAACTTGTTTTTGCCTTTTCCATATAGTTGTTGCTTTATTAAATTCAATATCTTACATGAATATGCAACATTGCTGTGTAGTAATATCTTTAGTATTTTGTTTTAAAATGAGGTTATTTTTACTTTGTCTTCTTCTGTATATATAATTCGAATATAAAGGAAAATGTAAATTCAGTAAAAGACTACTCTAAAAATTCACAAAAACCCCATTTTAGCTATTAATAATTACATTAGCATATCAATATTGTGACATTATGCCCATCCGAAGCAAATAGTGAATAAACATTGAAAGTTGAAATACATTTTTGCCATGATTCGTTGCAGTTTTTCAATATATTCCGTAACTTGTATGGCTCAAGGAAAATTTTGGAAATATCTGTAGAGGGAAAAACTATATTTAATAAAAGTATGGGGCAGTCTTTATGTTTTAGGCAGATATATATTTTATCCAAAACTTTTTCTTATATCAACTGCTGTCAAGCACCACTTTTATTGTCAATATTGAAATTTATAGTCAATAAAACTCAACTTGACATTGAATTAAAAAAATGAGCTTAATGTCACTTAAATGTTTTAAATATATGATGATATATGCCTGAAATGATAATGTAAGGTACAGTAGGGGATGGCTCTCCGACCCCACTGCACCAATTACGGGGAAAATAAATAGGCTCTCCCGCTTATAAGCTTCTTTTCGCTCCGCGCCATATTAACTTCTTAATTCTCGCCTTTTCGCTTGGCGGGGTCGCGGGGCGAAAACACAAATGGCATTTATCAGCCACCATATTTTAGCGTTTTAAAAAAAGTTTTGAAAAGACCGCTTTATAAGAAAAGAAATGCATTTCGTATTTTCCAAAAAAACAACAACAAAAAAACCCAAAAAAACAACCTTATATACATATAACGTGAATTGTATCTAAATTTATATGCACTTATAATTTTGATCAGTATGATGAATTCTTATAATTTGGCATCCATATTTGAAGCCATCTTAAACGTTTCATTTTTCCTGTGGTGGCAGAATGGCACTCCCTGATAATTTTTTTCTATGCAAGTATTCTCTAAAACATTCAACAGAGAAAGAAATACATGCATGATAAGTTAATATAGAAATATTGTCACCCTGAAATGTAACTAGAAATAGGGAAAACTTTGTGAGTAATTTTCACTGATCGTCACCAGATCCTATGGTATAAGGATCTGGATTTTAATCAGATTGATATATGTATTTCACGCAGCCGCTACAATTATCGGCGGACAACGATTGTGCGTTGACAAAGCTTAAATAGTATGTTATCTTATGTATTATTACACTCAACAAATATCAAACATATTTATATATCTTATAAGTCCTCTATTCTATTAGACACATAATTGAATATAAAAGTTAGAAGAGCGATCCGTGATCGCATGTGTCGTCTGACGATAACCAATTAAGCAGTTGTATTGAGGGGCGATTGACCAATTTGTTCTGCTACTTTGTTGTAGCTACTGTGTAGCAGGATACACAAAGTCATTAACAGGCAAAAACGCTTTTTTATTCAAAGGCCATAACTCAGTTAAAAATCATTCAACCGAAATATCCGTTAAGTAGTCACAGTCTTGAACTTGGGGTACCGATCAGTCCGTAAAATTTCACTCAAATTGCATAAGTAGTATATCAGAAGTAGTAAGGATAAAACTTAAAAAGCGTTAAAAAAACTAGCAAATCAATGAACCGGAAAATGCCGACGACATGCACAACAAGACTTTGTACTGATCATCCCTGTAACAGTTGCACCAGTAGTTTTATGGGAAGGGGGGGGGGGGGGGTTCACGTGACTTTGTTGTATAGTAATACAATCGAGAAGTAGGCGACTGCTGAGACTCGGAAATTCATTATTGTTATATTTAAGCTACAAATGTTTCCTTAATCCAAACTAGACAACTTTCTTCAATTATAAATACCAAGTGGATTGTCCTACGTTTTAGGGTTTAGAAAATGCTTTAAGGCTGCCATACCATTATTAGGTCCAAGTCTCAGAAATTAACTTTTCTTTTTTAATAAATGAAAATGTATGATGGTAAAATTTAGTGCTGAATTCATTCCTCATTTTGATTAGAAGTGTGATAAAATTCACATTTAGTTTTAGTAAATCACACGAGACGTTATTATGTTGTACTAAAACGAGTGAAAATGACCTTTTTTCCTTCACTTAAAAACACAAAATCAAACAAAATATTGACATCATATCTCGTATAAAAATCCTTATAAAATTGTTTACTTGATTAATAGCAGTAAATGAAATGTTGTTTCTTTGTCTTTTAAATAATAAACTTGACGGGATTGTTATTGAGTTTTACATCCCTAAAATATAGTTAACATGTTTAGGATGGACTTCTATTACATGTGCAAAACGTGTGGAAAAGGGTGAAACCACGCTGGAAATGTCACCTAGTTTCAATCATAACTAAAACATATAATGAAGAATCAATGACGTATAGTTAATGATGCCGTCAACATTAACACAGAGGTCAGAAAACTACGCCTGTCCTTGTGGACACGTATAGACCTAACTAGAACCAACATTCAAAGAGATGCCGCCAAAATAAGTGACAATGTGTTTCTCGTGTAATTCACTTAAACTGAATGTGCAATTTTCACACAATTCAAACAATGTTCTCGAAAACCCTACAACGTAGGAGAATGCACTTGGTATTGATATTTGAAGAGGTTTTAAGGAGTAGTCCGCGACGGAAGTGATCATTATATTTCGCCGTTACTATGTAGCAGGCGACACAATAATTAATTGCAAATTATAACCCTTAAAATATAACAAAATAAGAAAATATCGTCTGCTGTTGTTATCCCATTTAATACATTTCGCCTACTTCATTTCCTTATATTTACAATGTAGTAAATTACAATTGCATTCACCACAATATATTACTTTATAATATCACTTGAATTCAGGATTATTGATTTTAATGTTTATGACCCTAGGAGGTCAAAGTCCGGTCGTTTCACTGAGTCTGTTTATGATAGATAATGTAAAAGTGAAAAATCCCTCACGTTCCCTAGCACCGTATTAAGAGGTAACCAATCTTCACCCTGATGTGCTGGAATCAATGATCCCGAATAGCCAGAAAGAAATACACTGAAGTGAAAAACGAGGCAACATTTTACAGCTGCCCCACTGCACTTAACACCTGTCATGAAGAATACAAATCTGAAAAACTTTTGAAACAGGAGGAGTGTAGAAGAGACTGTAGACAAATGAGAGATATTTCCTAGATTTCTTGTCTCTTGTGTCCAGGTTCCTTATTGCTTTAGTGGCTTTAATATATTATTTTTATTACTTCCCATATATTGCCCTATGAACAAAATCCCGCCTACTTCGATTATTCTGCAAAGTGTTTTTTGTCCCTTTCTTTTGAGTTAACTTACTTTGTGACAAATATCAGGCTTTTCCTATCCTATAATTTTGATAATTTATCTATATGACGGCAATTTTAGTGGTCATGTAAAATGGCCATTTCAATGGTCAAGATGAGGTATTTCAGTTTGAAATCCATTTATTTTGTATAATGTGAGTAATGAAAATATGTAAAATATTCCAAATGAAATACCTCTAGCAAATTCTCAAAATCAATAAGTTTTGATAAGGATGGATTTTAGGCACTAAATAGTAAATGTTAATGTATTTTTTCTAAGTATGATGATTATATTGTCGTATGTATTTAACGTATTTAACAAAACTAAAGGTATAACATTATAAGTTTGAGGTTTATAACTATGTTTTGAAAGGATGAAATAATATTTACATCTTTTTGATCTTTTCCTGCAGTTCTTCTTGTCTTTTCGCATATTGTCTCCTTTCATATAGAGAAAAAAGCAAGGGTCCGATTACTGGTAATGCACTTGACGCTGCATGTCCAAGTAATTTAGGTTTACCAGCCTCAATCTCTAATTTCAATATCGACAGTAATTCTTTCACTTTCTTCTGTTCTTTTCCCAAATTTTCTAAAACGGATTCTTTGGCTTTTAACCATTTCTCACTCCTTTCCGCCATTTTTCTTTTATTATTTTCTTTATCAATAGCACGTTGTTTTTCAGCTTCTTCAATCAAAACTTGGTATTTATTTTTCTCCTCTTGAAGTCTTCTCAGAAATTCTTCTTTAAATTGTTTCATTTCTCTTTCGTGTTCTTCTGTCATTAAATAAATATAATTTAACAAAACAGAATTTAAAATTTAAATAAGACCAGTCCTCAGACAGCACTTATTCATTTTCTCAATCAAGATCAATACAAGTAAAATGGTTTCCTGCGGTGAACATTTTAATGATATAATGATAACGTTATTTCATTTAACTATTTTCAACATTATTATTTATTTATTTATTTTATTTTTTTTTTTTTTTTTGGGGGGGGATAAATAAACGTTTGTATCAGGAATATAGTTGACAATTGAATAAACGATCACTATAGAAGAAGGTCTTTGGAAACTGGTGACCGTTGAAGACCGGGAGAAGGTCGAACATAAAACAATTATTTCTTTTTAAGAAAATGATTAAATAGGCCTACCATTTTATGAATAATTCAGAGCAAAAAATAAATAAAAGTAAACACACACAAGTTTACGCAGAAAATAACGCAGAAAAATAACTCTATTTATTATGGGCAGATGCCACTCCGAATATTTCAATTTTGTAGATTTTCAGTATAAACAATTTATTATTTGTAAAATTTGAGATAGATATTAAAGAAACATTGATAATTTTCAAACACATCATTCAAGTTTTCCACCTTAAACGGTAAAATAATTATAGAAAATTAGAAATATCACGTAATAGTTTTTTGTTCTTACTAATTCCCTACAGGTTAATCCGTAACGTACCGGCAAACGGTATTTAGCTAAGTTTTCGAAAAGGTCAATTAACCAATCATGTACGGTTTACATATCACATGCTCCTCCATGTACCGAAAACAGGTCACGTGCTCCTCCATGCCTCAAAAGTTAAACGCGTACCAATACATTGCGGTCTCCAGACCGCAGGGAATAATGGCACTCATATTGCTCACTCTAAATGACAGCGGACAATTAATATTGATAACTACGAATAAAATGCAGGTAAAATATCAAACTCTTGGTGAACTGATATCAAAGTTCAATTTGCATCGGAAATGGTGGACATGGTCTGCATTTCATAGCTTTCAATACAAAAAGTAGGTATGTCACTGAGCAGTAATCAAGATCAGCGGATATAAAAATCCCAAGGCATGTCATATTGTTTACAAGGTCAGGTCTTTAAAGCTGTAACTTTAAATAAACGGAAGCTGGTCACAAAGTAAAAAACTAGTTCAACTGATATCAACATTAAATTTTGCATTTCAGTAAATTTCCTCGCTGTAGCTTTAAGTATAATAATATAACTGTAGTTAAAAAAGACTATGGAAAATAAACTGGTGTTATGGAAAAAAAACTGATCGCTATGGAAAGTCAATTGTTGATATATTAGTCACTTATTGCGAATTTAAGTCAAAGGCTGCTATGGAAATCACTTGCTAAGGAAAGTCAATGTCCCTGGTTGATAAGGGAAGTCAACGCCAGTTGTTATAGAAGTCACTGATTACTACCGAAAATAAATGGTTTTATGGAAATTTCGGGTTGCTTATTTAGTCCTTGTTTGCTATTGTATTCAGTGATTGGTATGGAAAGTCAATGATTACTATGTAAGTCAGTGATAGCTAAGGAAAACCAATGAAACCAAAGATATAGTAGACATGGAATTCACTGATTGCTACTTCAACTTTTACCCCAAGTATTAAGTAGCGGACGGTCTACTAGGGAATGTTTCATGCAAATATATAAACTCTGGTCTTTGCGGGTTCATTTGAGAAGTTTTAAGTTTTTTACAATATATATAAAAAGAAGCAAATTGGGTGTAGCTAATTTTGACACCAAGAATAAATTTGGACACACATGGAAGAGGTCTGTTTGGCTATGTTTCATGCTTAATATTTATCCTTCGCTGGTTAAGTTATTTTTTTACAGTCCTCATAGAAGGAAAACATATAATCCCACGAGGCAATGGCAATACTGATTTCAATTATTTGGACACACTTTGTAGAGGCCCACTAGCCAGAATTTCGTGCTAAATACCTAAGCTCTAGCCTTCAAGGTATTATAGGAGGAGACATATTATTTTTGCTATATACAAACATGACCCCCATCCCACTGGGCGGTGCCTTTTTAGATATCAAGGCTGTTATCTGAACAAACTTAGTAACGGTTCATTATCTGAAATTCATGATAATTATCTAAGCTCTAGCCTTTAGAATATCAAAGAGGAGATATTTACAGTTTTTACTATATTCATATTAGGAAAACCCATAAATCCCATTACCAAGCATGTTTTTGACCCTAAGACTATCATTTGTTTAGATTCGTTAGCATTTCAACTAGACAAAGTTTCATGCAAAGATAATGTTTTCATGCCAACTATTTTAGGGTTATACTTTGTAAGTTTCGAGGAGCGATTTTTTAAGTTCTTTACTTTATAGATATTAATCAAACCGGTGATATTTCCAGAATAGGTTTTTGACACAGAGAAGTAGTTTCTTGATGAAATCTCTTGTAGCTTCAGAGTTAGGCCTCATTGGTGTTATAAAATCTCTTTTTAATTCATCTATTAATCATTCATTAATTTCACTACTAAACCCATCTGAAGATATAATCAGCGTATTAAATAAAATGTTTGATGATTTTATGGCAAGGAAATGTAAAAAATAAGTATTCTGTAATTGTAAAATACTTATCAGAGGGCAGCTTACAGACAGTAAATATTTCTGCCTTTATCATGGCAACGAAATAACATGGTTTAAAAGAATTATCTCAAATGCTAGTTGGAAAAGTATTCTTTACAACAAAAAAGATATGCAAAAACAGTTTCACTGTGGGAACCATTACTTTGATAAACTTGCAAAGGAAACAATAAATCTTCTTTTGGAAGGACATCTTTACAGCCTTATCAAGGTTATATAGAAATGATTCCAACATAATTTGTTCAAGAAGTATGTATTTGAAATTGTGGTTTGGTGCTGGTGTTTATAATAAAGAACCCCTTATAGCATCTGATGGAAAATTCTTATCATATCATGAATGTATTAATAGAAACAACGTTCAATCTAATATCTTAATTTTCAAGGTATGATTTTATCAATAAGGCATTTTTTAAAAGAAATATAATATAATCTCTAACATCCTACAGAAAAGAATCTGCCCAACCATACCGCCATACTTAAACGACATATCAGACATAAATGGTGCAAAACCTTTCAATAATACATTGGATAGAAACAAATCAAAGCACACAAGTATGGAAAAATGAATAAAAAACTTAACATAGCTTTTAGTGAAAATGAATGAAAATATTTTTGAAATGCCTTTTAGAATTACAAAATGTGCCAAGTTACAATGGTTCCAAACAAGAATTTTACACAGAAATTATTGGGACTAATAATCTTTTATACAAATTAAGTACAAAGAAAGTCCTTTATGTTCTTTTTGTAGTGATGATGTTGAAAGCATTGAACCTTATGTTGGCAGTGTCACATTGTCAAAATACTAATAAATGAAATTCTTATGATAAATGAAGAAATTTTAATTACTTTGGGTATAATGAAAATAATTTTTGCTCTAATGCAAAAGATGATCTTTCTAACGCAAAAACTTATTTTAGTATACTTTAAAATGTATGTACATTGTATATCAGTGTAAAATGCTTGATCATTCATTAACTTTGATTGGAGTCAACATTTTTATTACTTTAATGTGTAATGTGGTGACGGACCGACCCTTTGTGGTGCCTGAAATTTTTTTAAAATATATCAACCAAAACGTCTTTTTCTGAAAACATCTTTTTTCAATTTGAAAAAAAAGATACATTGTTAGGCACTCGCGTATTTAATTTTCCTTATATCACGGTTTAGAACTGTTCACTATTTAGGGGAGATGATGTGTAAGCGGCCGAATAGCTCAGTCGGTAGAGCCGCGGAACGGTGTTCCGAAAAGGCTCGGGTTTGATCCGACCCGGCTGCAATTTACTCACCCCGTGACATTATATCATCCTTGAAGTAAATCAATGTTTTCAAAATTTAAAACACTAAAATTCCCAAAGGGCCCTTTTGGTACTGGACCGAATTTTTGGGGTTTGGAGATTATTTTCCTTGCATAACTCTATTATAAATAAAAAGCATTCATATGGGTATATTTCCTGATAACCTTAAGGAAGCTCGTATCTTGCCTGTGTTTAAACCAGAGAGTAGAGACTTCGCCCAATTTCAAATTCCATCTTGCATCTCAAAAATATTTGAAAGATTACAGCATCACATCTTCAGGTAAGTACAAAAATAATACATGACGGACAATCAGAGTTTCGAAGAAAATATTCTTGGTTTAAACAATATTTATTTTCAATAAATTGCTAACATAATGTATCATACAAAGTACACATAAATATTTACAGACAGATTCAACAATAAAACAAAACTACAATGTTAACATAGATTAATAGGTGAGTAGTATAAAAGGGATGACACTACGAATAGCTGGGAAACATTTTGATGAGAAAACATTTTGATTAGGAAACATTTTGAGGAAACATTTTTTGAGAAAAGGTAGATGAGACCTCTGCGCGAAAAAGGAAACATTTTGAATGTAGAAAGGAAAATGTTTTAAAAGGGGGGGGGGGGGGGAGAGAAATCTTCGGGTCCCGAAGATTTGCTCCTCCCCGAAGATTTGCTCCTTCCCGAAGATTTGCTCCTTCCCGAAGATTTGCTCTTTGGGGTGGTGCGCATGCATGAAAGGGGAGATAAACGTGACAAGACGTCTGTCACGATCTTCGGGAGTGATCTTAACATGACTGGCACCAAGATTCCTGAAAGTCTGCGTGCCCCATAACCAGTCGCAGACCAATAAAACGGATTCTAAACAGTCCCTAGAAGTCAAAAATGCCATTATTTCCATTGGCATCAAAAATTCCTGAAAGTCGGCGAGTACCTCAGAAACTGTCGCAGACCACTGAAATGGACTCTGAAGCGTCCAAAGAAGTCAAAAATGCCATTATTTCAATTGGCACCAAAAATTCCTGAAAGTCTGCGTCTACCTCAGAAACTGTCGCAGACCACTGAAATGGTCTCTTGAGAGTCCCAAGAAGTCAAAAATGCCATTATTTCCATTGGCACCAAAATATCCTGAAAGTCTGCGAGTACCTCAGAAACTGTCGTAGACCGTTGAAATGGCCTCTGGAGGGTCCCAAGAAGTCCAAAATGTCATTATTTCCATTGGCACCAAAAATTTCTGAAAGTCTGCGAGTGGCTCATAAACTGTCGAAGACCAGTAAAATGGCCATAGGAAGGTTCCTAGATGTCAAAATGTACAGGCTGACCTAGTTAAATATTACGCGTGCATAATTTCACGGTTATTAACTAGGGGAATGTTTAGATATGGTGTCGTGTTTTAGTCATTTTAAATTTTTTATATATATTATGCTATTGTTCCATAGCATCCTGTTCTTCTAGCTCTGGAATTTCGTCACTATTTAGAACGTTGTCAAATAAAAACTGCCTTTTCAGTATACCGTATTTCAAAGCTTCCTCCTTGTCGTACCCATCTGTATCAATCAACCTATTCACTGTCTTTTTAATAGATTTATAAATAAGATCTTTTACTACCAAAACTGTTCATTAGTGCTTTCCTGTAGGTACTTTTCATATTCCTGAAAGCCCTTTCCTTGGCTGGAGTGGCATGAGGGTGGTGAGGAGTGGCATGAGGGTGGTGAGGAGTAACATGGGGGAGGTGAGGAGTGGCATGAGGGTGGTGAGGAGTAACATGGGGGAGGTGAGGAGTGACATGAGGGTGGTGAGGAGTAACATGGGGAGGTGAGGAGTGGCATGAGGGTGGTGAGGAGTAACATGGGGGAGGGGAGGAGTAAAGATGAGGGATGTGAGAAGTGGCATGAGGATGGTGAGGAGTGAATACTGGCAGAGTACCAACCAGAAAATTTCTGACTTTCAAATGTAGAAAATGTTATTTAAAGTGAGGCTGTCATACCTTGTTCAGTTCAGTCATCGTTTGATTCTTGAAGACGCTCATTCGTAAATATGGATATATTTCATAACGCAGCGGGGAGCAACAAAAGTAAAAATAGCAGACTTTTAAAAAGGCGGACATATTTGAAAACGTGGCGAGGACAAGTAAAATGACTAGACGACCAAACAGTAGAACATCGCGATCTGAAATGTACATACGAATGGTACTTCCAGCGGAACAGATGACCGCTATAGCTAAAAGTATGCTCAGACGTCAAGTTTACCTCAAGATGTGTCAATTATAGGTCAGAAAGAAATAAAATTTACCAGTGAAAAACGCAAACATCAGAATTCAAAAGTTGGTGACAAAAGCAGAAAAGGTTAAAAAGCCTAGACATGATCCGCCATCAAGCGAAAGAAAGCATAAGGAGAACACGGATGAAATCGACATCGCATCTATAGGACAAGTATTAAATTGAAGAGTTCACTTACTCCTCCTCATTCTTGTTTAAAACTTTGAGGAGTGAGGACAATGTTTCAGTGCGATATTTGTTTGAAAACATTTGGGAGAAAGGATAATATGTTACGTCATAAAAAATCAGCGCATTCAGAACAAGACCCGAATGAAGACATGATGTCAAACATCGACTCGGAAGAGGACGCGATGTCAGACGTATCAGTGGAAGGGGATATTTTTGGATCCACAGAAGACAATGAGTCCAGTCATAGCGACAATGAAGATGACGCATCTGTCACCTCAGAGAGTCTTTGATGACCTATCCTTGGGACAACATTGTAGATGAAGCGTTTCAAAAGTGCCAGTCGCAGTATGACTCCATGGTAAATGAGCTTTTGGAGGATGATACCGACATCAGTCTGAGTAAAGCCAAGGAAAGGGCTTTCAGGAATATGAAAAGCACCTACAGGAAAGCACTAATGAACAGTTTTGGTAGTAAAGTGGTGTGGTTTGAAGCAATGAAAAAAGATCCTATTTATAAATCTATTAAAAGACAGTGAATAGGTTGATTGATACAGATGGGTACGACAGGGAGGAAGCTTTGAAATACGGTATACTCAAAAGGCAGTTTTTATTTGACAAGGTTCTAAATGGTTACGAAATTCCAGAGCTAGAAGAACAGGATGCTATGGAACAACAGGAAGACTCCGAATGATTGTGTAAAACCTGAAACGGATAGTGGTGTTGCATGTGAAAAAAAGAACCAAATAAACAATACATTGTAAAATAGACACATTACCTTTCACACTTCAGCCCTTGTGTTAAAGCTACAGGTTTTCAATGATTTATCTTTTTGTAAGACTGATTGTATTGTGCTTTCATTATGTTGTGTAAATATACTGTAAAATAAATTTACGTAGTAGAAGGCAATCTTGTTATTTAATGTGCAAAAGCACGAGTAAAATTCTGGCGTATGCCATTTGTCAAAGTAACACCGTTTTCCATAAAGTAAATGCCATTTGTTTCTATGTTGTGTGTAAAGCATTTTTTAACTCAATGACACATTTCCTATTTAACGACAGTTTTATATACTATGTAGGTTCTTTCCTTCATACACCAAATTACGAACCCCACAGTCTGCGACATTTGCTGAAACTCGCCTGGACTTCCAGAAGTTAGTGCCAGCTATGCGATTTCCTCCTCATTTATACACATGTACAAGGCTTCGATTGTTTTTTTTTGCATCGGTTTCAAGTACCCTAGAAGATTTTCCTACACCCCAAACTCACTCGGCAAAAATGTCTATATATATATAAAAAATTTAAAATGACTAAAACACGACACCATATCTAAACATTCCCCTAGTAAATAACCGTGAAATTATGCACGCGTAATATTTAACTAGGTCAGCCTGTACATTTTGACATCTAGGAACCTTCCTATGGCCATTTAACTGGTCTGCGACTGTTTATGAGCCTCTTGCAGACTTTCAGGAATTTTTGGTGCCAATAGAAATAATGACATTTTGGACTTCTTGGGACCCTCCAGAGTCCATTTCAATGGTCTACGAAAGTTTCTGAGGTACTCGCAGACTTTCAGGATATTTTAGTGCCAATGGATATAATGGCATTTTTGACTTCTTGGGACCCTCCAGAGACCATTTCAGTGGTCTGCGACAGTTTCTGAGGTACTCGCAGACTTTCAGGAATTTTTGGTGCCAATGGAAATAATGGCATTTTTGACTTCTTGGGACCCCCCCCCAGAGTCCATTTCAGTGGTCTGCGACAGTTTCTGAGGTACTCGCAGACTTTCAGGAATTTTTGGTGGCAATGGAAATAATGGCATTTTTGACTTCTAGGGACTGTTTAGAATCTGTTTTATTGGTCTGCGACTAATTATGGGGCACTCACAGACTTTCAGGAATCTTGGTGCCAGTCATGTTAAGATAACTCCCGAGGATCATGACAGACGTCTTGTCACGTTTATCTCCCCTTTCACGCTTGCGCACTACCCCAAAGAGCAAATCTTCGGGAAGGAGCAAATCGTCGGGAAGGAGCAAATCTTCGGGGAGGAGCAAATCTTCGGGACCCGAAGATCCCCCCCCCTTTAAAACATTTTCCTTTCTACATTCAAAATGTTTCCTTTTTCGCGCAGAGCTCTCATCTAACTTTTCTCAAAAAACGTTTCCTCAAAATGTTTCCTCATCAAAATGATTCCTCAAAATGCTTCCTCATCAAAATGTTTCCTCAAAATGTTTCCTCATCAAAATGTTTCCTCAAAATGTTTCCCAGCTATTCGGAGTGCCATCCCTTTTATACTACTTAGGTGTGCTTAACATGTTATCTATCAGAATAGAGGAGGAAGCTAGAAGAAATAATACAACATTAGTTAGAACAAGAGCGATCAGTGATCACATGTGTCGCCTCATGATGGCCAATTCTATGTTGGGACAAGTTTTGTGAGAGACGGACAGACAGACGGACAGTGAACAACTAGACTTGGTATTGATCGTTCCTGTAAAATTTGGATAAAATTGCACCAGTAGTTTATGAGGAGTAGTCCGGACAAGCTTTTGTGTATCTGGCAACACACAGAAAAAAAACACATTTTTATCAAAGGGCCATAAATCGGCCAAAAATCATTCAACCGGAAAACCCGTACAATATGCGCAAGGACTTGAGCTACAAATCAATCCTGTAAAGTTTCAATGAAATTGCATTAGTGGTATAAGAGAAGTAGTGCGGACAAACTTTAAAAATAAAAATTATAAAAGGGCCATAACTCTGACAAAAATCATTGAACCGGAAAATGCTGACAATATGCACAACTAGACTTGGTACTGATCATTCCTTTAAAGTTTGGATGAAATTGCACCAGTAGAATTAAATTAGAAGGCCGCACTGAAAATAAGTATACATGTTCTCTTTTTGTGTAACTTTGTATGTTATGTTCTCTAAATAAAGATTTTATTTTATTCTTATTATCGTATGTGTTCTTGTTAAAGCGACATCTTGTTTTGTGGGGTTTTCTACATAAGTAAACGTATATAACGTCAAGACAATTCAAACAATGGTAATCTGACGTCATGCAACAAATGTACATACATGATTTTTTAAGTTGTTTTCTAAGATGATTTTAATAATTTAAAACATATCATGGCTACTTACTTTTCCTCGTCGGATACTTGTTTTAAATGAATTCAATTTTTTATGCATGTATTAATCTAAAATTTTAAAAGATCATTTACAATGTTTTAGAATATATTTAGTGAAAGTTTCGTCAAACGTAATGCCCAATTCGACCATTTTTATTTTGATAAGGCCCAAAGGTATTGACTATAAATTTATTCATACTTTATATTTGTTCAATTTTTAAATTGGAAAGTATTAGTTGGTGGCAGATATCCCTGAACTTTATTTCTGTTCAATTATTTTGCTTTTTATTAAATAACCTTGCCTTTTCTTAAAATCTGTCAAAGGTTTTCACTTTAAATTGGAAATATAAGTTTACTGTAAAGCAATTTTGCATAATTATGTCCCTATTTCTAGCTTACTACTATCAACTCAACAGAACACTAGGTGGGTAATCATCTTTCAAAGTTATTAACAAAAATATATTTCACGCAGAATTCTGGTTGCCATGGCAACTAAAAGAAGGGACTTTATACTTCTCCCCTGAAACAACAAAAGCTTAAGCTTAGATATTTTGCATGAAACATTGTCATGTCGGCCTCTACCAAGTTTTTTTAAATCACAGCTCTGTGTCAAAAATAAAAATAAAATAAAAATAAAATAATAAATATAAAAATAATAATAAAGGGCTGTCACCCAATTGACGAATGCCCCCGAAAAAGTTTCTTAAGTATGTTTGTTTTATGAAAAGAAAAGAGAATGAATGAAAGTAACTAATTGCTTAATATTGTTCTTGTAAAATGAAGTGCTTATTAGGGACACATCATCTTGATGCGGTAGACATGTATGTCATGTTATTTTAAAATCCTTTAATGCATGACAATGTTACAGTTTATAATCTAACGTGTACCTTCAAACTCTTTTTTATGAGCATAAAAGTACCTTCAAACTATTACTTGGAGGTCTTACACACAACACGTCATTTATGTGGTAGAGATTTGTTATTACTTATTTTAAAACTCTTCAATGCACGACAAAGTTATAGTCCGGATACAAATGTGTGTACCTATAATATCTAATTGTGATAGTGTTAACCTTCAAATATAAGTGTGACCTTGACCTTTGAAGAAGGGACGTGGTTCTTCGACGCGACACACTTTTGTCATGTAATAGACATTTGTGCCAAGTTATTTTAAAATCCCTCAATACATGACAAAGTTACAGTCTGATTATTATTGTTGTGTAAATTGGGACGAATGGACGGAAAAACGGATATGAGCCTTAGCCGCGACACATCATCTTGATGTGGTAGACATTTGTGCCAAGTTATTTTTTAAAATCCTTCCATGCATGACAAAGTAACAGTCCAGACAATCCGACATGAATGTGTATCTTCAAACTCTTCTCGAAAGAATGAGTATCTTCAAACTTTAAGTGTGACCTTGACCTTAAAGGTAGGGACATGGGTCTTAGATGCGACATGTCGTCTTGATATGGTAAACATTTATACCAATTTATTTAGAATTAGTATAAGTAGTTATAGAATATAGTAAAGTTTAATAATATAAAGTTTTAAAGGTGTCAATTATGCATCTTATACCTTAACATTGATCCCATCCCGAGGTTATAAGTTTTTATGCTCCCCGAGGCGAGAGCATATAGTCGCCGCTTGTCCGTCTGTCCGTCCGTTCGTCCGTGATAAAACTCTTAAACTACAATCACCAAGAAAGTTTGTAGATGGATGGGTCTCATTAAGAGGAAGTGGTTGCAAAAGAGCCGTAACTCCGTCTTGCCGAATTTTGGAGTTATTGCCCTTTGTTCATTTTAACACTTTGAACACTGTCCGGGACATAACTCTGAAACAACAAGAGGTATCAACAAGAAAGTTAGTAGGAAAATAGATCTTATTAAGTAGAAGTACACTGCAAAAGAAGCATAACTCTGTCTGGCCTAATTTTGGAATAATCGCTCTTTGTCCGTTTTTACACTTAACACTTTGCCTTTGACATAACTCTGAAACCAGAAAAGGTATTAACATGAAACATTGTTGGTAGATAGATGTCATTGAGTAGAAGTGCAGAGCAAAAATCCATACTCTCCCCTTCATAACTTTTGAGTAACTGTGGAGATGTGCAATGCACAAGAACCATATTTCTTTGCTTTATAATTTTGGATTACTGTCCATTGTTAATATTTTCTTCATTTCATATTTAAACAGTTGCAACATTTTGCTGAATTTGGTACCAAATATTTTATGAACAAACTACCTCTCTGTGTCCAAAACCTATTCGGGGAGCATTATCCAGTTCGACCGACTCTTGTTTACTTTGTGAACACGGGGCTTGACAAGGACGTCAGATTATTTTCGGAGTGCACCGCCGTCGCAAATATATGCTTATGTAAAATACAGTGTTTTTATGTCATAAACAGATATAAAAAAACGATTTTGTTTGTATTTCTTTATTCTATTTCTTCTTCACCATGTATCAATTTCAGATGCATATCTTAAATAGATTTTACCAAAAATGAGTATGATTTTTTGATAACCTCTCGTACTTTGCTTAACTGGATTTTAGGGCTAACTTCCCTTTTTAGCTTGAAGCAAATAGTTTCTGAGGAAAAGTTAATCGGAGCAAAAATCTTAGATAAAAGTAACGGAGAGGGTGGCGCATAACCTTTTTGAAATGGCGTCCGTTTAATAATAAGCATGTGTACCAAGTTAGAAGTTAATAGCATTTAAAAGTTTGTGGGAAAATAGCCTTTAACGTGCAGATATACCTATGCCAATGCAAGGTCATGGCATATAATAATCATTTAAAACTTCTAGAACTTAAAACATAGAAGAGATTTTACCTTATGATCAAATATATGTGATAATCTTTAATAAACATAATCATTTACATGATTTAAGAACTTCTGTTCAGAACTTTGTACCAAATGTTTCTAAAAGGTTAATAGTTAGCATAGATTCATTGTTTGTTCCTCACATTTATAACATTCAGATTAAAGCTTTGGATGCGTTTCAATAGACGTAAATAAAAATTTATTCCAGTTCTAAATTCAATCTTATGTCTTACGATTTTCGTTAAATTCTGACAAGTTCAATAATTCATAGATATACTGGATTAGTCGGTGAATGTAAATAAATACCTTTAATCTCTTTCCTGCTTGTGTCAGACATCTGTATAACAACCATGTCATCTTCTAAATGTCGGTTTCTGAATTCTCTAAAACATGTGTTGAACTGTAAAAAATTGTATATTATTGATAAGCTAATGTTTAAGAAGTGTTCAATTTACCTTTTGCTATCGTCTAATTTTCTATTCTTTATTGCATTTTTCTACTTATTATATTTTTATTTCACGATGCTGATTATTTTATTAATGATATTAATCTTTTCAGTTTCATTGTCCTACAAAAGAATAAGAAGAATTTAAACAATATCAACATGAAAACTTCGTTTGATTTACACGAGTGGTTGAAATTATCTTTTGTCCAAAGATATCATATTTTTTTATTCTTACGTACATTTAAAGCGGCCATCATTACATTATTTTATGTTGTAAAAAAAAACAACAATGAAAAATAGATAAAATAAATAAATAAAAAAAAATCCCCCACCCCCCCCCCCCCCCAACAATTATGTTTCAAACTAAGTCGAGGGGTTTCCTTATTGTTTATTCCTTTTGTTATTGTCGACAAAATTCATTCTAAACCTTCATATGTTGACGATTATTTTGGACATCCTAAGGCCAAAATGAAATTGAGGAAATAAAATGACCGCCCATGGATGGATTTAAACCCCTTTGATGATAGATATAATAAAGTCTTTCTGTTGTCGATATAGAGCGCCAAAGAACGTATAGAATTAATAGGGATATGAATAATCTTTTCTATTATAATGATATTTCTTGTAAATATACCAGTATTTAGATAACCTTGGCATAACAAGAACTTTGCATGTCTGATAAGTGAAAACACACTGACGATGTTTAATATTACAGAAAAATAACTGTGATATAAGTAAGAAAATAAATGTGTTTTTCGTGACCATTGTGGCTGTGTATATATACATTATTGTAAAACAAAAATACAAATCGATTTGACATGCTTATTTAAGTAAAAAATTACTAAATACTATTTATTACTGATTAATCTGCTAATTAATATATGTTTGGGACAATTATGGTATAACAAATAAAGTTTTACCAAAGATTTATTTTACATAATATATAATAAAAATAAACCGTTTTACTATGCTGTACGTGGCTATGAAAAATATGCCAAATGTAATATTATCTCGCGCATGCGCAATCTGCGTAGGACAAAAGATCATTGCCCTTCATAAAAATTTAGTGCAAGTTCATAGACAATTCCGAGTTAGTTGAAGATAAAACAAATAAAATTATATCAAATAATTAACAAAAAAAAAGCGAAAAAAAAGAGCAAAATATGTCTTTATAACTTTGTTGCCAAGATTGCCATAAAAAAGATATTAAGAAAAGATGGTTTCCACGTCATACTTGAAAATGATTGAGATAATTGTTGTAAAATATAAGGAAATATATTTATTAGCAAGACAAGAGGTTTATTTAATTGTTCTTGAAATAAATAATATAAAAAAACTTAAGAGATTTATATAATATAGGAAATCAAAGTTAATCATCATTCTAAAAAATGTCAGAACATGTGATAATACATGTTCATCAACATGGCTTTAGTTTTCAGTTTACCTGATTTATTTTTTGTTCCGATTTGACTGCGATACCAAACATACAATTTAAAAATCACATAGGTATGTTTAAGTAATTTTACAAAGTCTTGAGAAGTAAAGAACATTTGCATATGTGCAGCAGAATAATTATCACACATTTTATCAAGTTATCGCAACATTTTCATTTCTCATTTCAGAAAATAATTTCAAACTTTGATAAGAAAGGTATATGTGAAAAATATTTAAATTACGATTATGATAATTTAACATTATTAACAATCCTGTGGTACTATAATACGTCCCAGCTGAATGATATTGTAAACTATCTGTCACGTGTCCATCTGTTTGGCACTACCTTACCAATCCGCATAATCAAAGGAAATGCACAGTGCTAATTGTTTGATATTAAGTAATATCCGGGTAATAAAAATTTATCTTAACACCCTGCTATTTTATTTAAAATAACTGTTGAGCTATCGTCTGATGATACTTTAATCAGAGGACTTTTGTATGAGCTTTTGGATTATTAAATTGTTAGTCCTGCATATTTCTAATATATGTTTAAATATCAAATCACATTTAACGCTCTTACCGCTCTGAGAAATCGCAAAAATACTGTTTTTTTCTGTCGACATAACTCAAAATCACGTTTATCCAAGGCTTTAAGTATAACAATTAAAGAAAATATTGCTCATAGATCTCTTATTCAGGAGTTCAGTGCTTTAATAATGACACTAGCAAACATTCCTACAACTTTGCCGAGTATTTGTAAAGGAAGATATAAAAAATACATAAATGCAAGAGTTGGTTTATTTCTTATGCTTGTACAAGAAGGTTCATATGTCAAAATCGAATGCATCATTCAGGGTCTTTTCAATTTGAACCAAATGCAGAAATGGTTATGTTAATTACTTAAATTCAACATTGCATCGGTTATACATCAAAAGATACTGTCAAAACTAATGGTGAATCATATATGGTACGTTTATAATATCAACTTGCAATAACTTTACTATTGTGGTTAAACACGAATTTTCAATCCGTAATTTTTATCTTTTGAATGTTTCTTTTTTGTCTTTTTTGTGTAATGTATAAAAATAAAAACAAATTTCAAATATTATATTTCATTTTTTTTTCTATTGAACATTACAATCGCGCACATAACACATGGGAAAGTCACTTTTTGTTTGGTATTTTATATATTTATGATTTGTTTGAAATACTGAAAAAAAAAAACATTCAAAAACCTATTTTGTTGCAATGCAATTGTTAAATGCCGCGTTTTCTTTTTGGTAATGTTCTTTTTTTAAACACAGATAGTAGTATTTTACACACGTATTGTAAAGAAACAATCAAAACAGTTAAATAAAATAAATAAAAATTCCGTCAGAAAAATGTATAAAGTTCAGGTTTATAATTATAACATTTTCTTTTTTCACTCTTATACATGTACATGTATATTCGGTAGTTTATCATTGATAAACAATGATAGGTGGTGGGGCGTCCGTGGCCGAGTGGTTATGGTCGTTGACTTCAAATCACTTGCCCCTTACCGCTGTGGGTTCGAATCCCGACAGGGACTTTGGATTTTTTCATGTGAGGAAGCTATCCAGCTAGCTTACGGAACGTCAGGTGCCCGTTCGTGCCTGAAATAATGCACGGAAGGGCCCTGAGGTCTTCCTCCACCAGTAAAGCTGGAATGGTGCGATATGACCTATACTGTGTCGATGTGACGTAAAACCCAAAACAAACAAACAAACAATGATAGGTGGTAATTTCAGATTTACTATATATCAAATACGATCCCAGATCCTCTCATGGCGATCCTGGTATCCCCCTTCCCCAACCTAATATTTCTTCTATCACGAGTTGTATGCCCGCATAAACCTCGCCTGATGCAGCTTATATCAAAAGATGGTAACATATTTTTCTCTATATACCTGTATTCACTTTTACATAGTAGACTAGTAGAAATACTGGAACCATCGGACAAGAAGATTAAGCTGAAAGAACAGTACCTCAAACACAACAAAAATGCCGTGCCGATTGGAAATATATGATTATACATTATTATATTTCTCTGAAAGCCATTCACTAAAAATATTTAGCAACGGACTGATAGTCATAGCATGATGGTGTCGTCGTAATAAATGAAACATTTAATGTTATGCCATCATTTGTTTGTTTGTTTCAATTTACGCCTTTTCCCAACAGTATTTCAGTCATATAGGCGGGTAGTTTCCTAACCATCGTTCCTGGAGAGTTACACCAGTACTAGACTACTTTCCTCCGCGCTAAACTACCAAAGCATCTCCCGGGGATCGAACCCACGCCAGAGAGGTAAATGGATAAGAAGTCATTGACTCTAACCCCTCGACCACGGCCATCATTTGAAAACGCATCTATTAAATGAATAAATATGAAAACCCAATACATTTAATTCTAAACAAATTTTGTTTAAGTCGTTTTAAGTTTGCTACCAGAATTGGTTATTAAAAGCATTTTAGGTAACAGGATTAATTGCAAGAACAAGGAAATAAATTACTATAGTGTCATCCATTTCTGAAAATCTTTGCTGCATCGTTGATTTTATTGCATTTATGTCATCAGTGTATTTGAAATACCCATCCACATCTCGATAGTGTCCTTCTTGTACTTTTGCTTTGATCTCTAAAGTATACAGTTTATCCATATCAGAGATACACCTATCCCTTTGGACTTTGATGTTTTTTTCACTTAATTTCTTCCAGATTTCGCAAATTTCTTTCTGTGCAAATGTAACATATTATAAAGAGTATTTGTTATAAATCTTAAACATCTTTTTTAGATAATAAACGTGTTAAAAAAAACTTATGCAACAAATAATTATTTCCATGTCCTTTCTATAAAGTTATGCTTTAACTGCTTAGAAAACAAACAGTATTCCTATATGAGACATATGTATCAAAATGTATAACTCGATATATATTTAACTAGAAATGTGTCATCATGCCACGGATGCCCCCGCATGCAGCCAAAATGTCAGATGGTGCATTAATTTTTTTTTTCATTTTAAGTTCAAAGCCCTTAAAACTTTTCAATGTTAACACAAATCATTTTCATACACTGTTCAAGGCACTGAAAGTATTCAGTCTTAACCTTTTAAAAATAGCATATTGCATATTTGTAGCCAAAATAATGGCTAAAAGTATGAGTGCTGAAACTGAAAGTTCAAAATTTTTCCAACATTCAGGAAAGATAAGTTTGTCTATAATCATTGAACCACAACCAAATTCAAACTTAAACTGCTTATTCCTAAAATGTATCTATATTATTTTCAAAGTGAAAGGGACATAACTCTGCCAAAAAATCATCAAACCATGACCAAATTCAAACTTGACCTGCCCATTCCTTTGACATATCTATATGTCAAATTTAAGTTGAATATGTAACACTGTTGGGTAGATAATGAACAGAAACTGCAAATTTCATATTATTTTCAAAGTGAAAGGGGCATTAGTCTGCCAAAAATCATTGAACCATGACCGAATTCCAACTTGGCCTGGGCATTCCAAAAACATATCCGTATGTCAAATTTGAGTTGAATGTGTTGTACCATTGGGGAGATAATAAACGGAAATTGAAAATTTCATATTACTTTCAAAGTGAAAGGGGCATAACTCTGCCAAAAATCATTGAACCATGACCAAATTTGAACTTGACCTGCGCATTCCTTTGACGCATCCGTATTTCAAGTTTGAGTTGAATGTGTTGTACCGTTGGGGAGATAATGAACGGAAACTGAAAATTTCATATTATTTTCAAAGTAAAAGGGGCATAACTCTGCCAAAAATCATCGAACCATGACCAAATTTGAACTTGACCTGCACATTCCTTTGACATATCCATATGTCAAATTTGAGTTGAATGTGTAATACTGATGGGGAGATAATAAACGGAAACTGAAATTTTCATATTATTTTCAAAGTGAAAGGGGCATAACTCTGCCAAACATCATCGAACCATGACCAAATTTGAACTTGACCTGTATTTTCTCATGACATATCCATATGTCAAGTTTGAGTTGAATGTGTTGTACCGTTGGGGAGATAATGAACGGAAACTGATATTTCATATTATTTTCAAAGTAAAAGGGGCATAACTCTGCCAAAAATCATCGAACCATGACCAAATTCGAACTTGACCTGTATTTTCTCATGATATATCCATATGTCAAATTTGAGTTGAATGTGTGCAACCGTTCTTAAGATAATGAACGGAAACTGATGATGACGGAATGACAGAATGACGGAAGGACGGAAGGACGGAAAGGACGGAAGGACGGAAGGATGGAAGGACGGAAGGACGGAATGACGGAACAGGGTAACACTATATGCCCCGGCCATTACATGGCGGGGGCATAAAAAGGGGAAAATTTCTTTGTTCCCCTTTTTTAATACATAATTAAAACATTATTTTCAGCTAAAGTTGTGGGTTTTTTTTTTTAAAAATGTAAACGATAAGTATAAGTTTAATATTGAATACATAAAGATTTGCAACAGCAGACCGACTCTAATGACTTGCCCCTTCCAGATAATTTACCACATTAATAGAGTAGATAACGAATAGAATAAAGGACCGGGGTTATAATTATCACCTTTCTCCATGGCAAAAGTGTCAGCTGAATGAAACAACGATATTAAATGCTGTCAAATGATTTTGATATTTACACTTTCCTTAACAATCTCTTAGATCGGTTCTAATATTTATCTGTAAAAACAATTATTCAGAAATAAAGACGGCGAAAAAATATGTTTAGTTGATTATATTTAAGACATGTATTTGTATAGTTTTTTATTTGTGCATGGCCGTAATATATCCTTTAATGGGAATGTTTTCTCTGCGTGAGCTTTTATGTACTGATTTTACTTATACAATACATAATCAACTGTGTTACATGATTCATATTAACACAGGTAACTTGTTTGTCAATGTTTGCAGACAGTTACTGAATCATTTTTACAGTCTTCGCTTTTCAATTTTAAATCAACTTGTGTTGACAAATACTTAACGATTGTTTTGTGCTCTTAATTTTATTATATAGATTATTTCGTTCAAAAATGTTTGATTTTTAAAAAAAAATATATTTGAGAAAAACATGTATTTAAAAAATATTTTTTATCTTTTATTTCAAAACTTTAAAAACCATTTGCATATAGCAACTTTTAACATGCGGATGTAGAGGAGCAGCGTGGAAAGAGAACGCGCCGTTCGACAGGTGGTGGGTCACTTCGAGGACAACAGGTCACAATACCTCCATTTCAACCTTATACTCAAATGAATGTTGAGGAACTGAAAAAGCTACCAAGTGATGATAAATTAAACGCATTTAATTTATTAGATGGTATGTCAAATTTAGGATTATTGGAATATAGATTAGATAGTGTCGAATCAACTATTTATGTTAACTGTGCTAGACATGAGGTAACGGACCAACGCTTGAAATTACTCGAATATCGGTCACTGGATTTAGAGGCCCGGGCAAGAGAACAAAATATTATTATAACGGGTGATGAAAACTGTGTAAATTTAGCCAGGGACTTTATAAAGTCTCGACTTGGTCTAGACGCAAAAACGTTTAACATTTTGGACACATATAGAACAAGCAGGATAATCAAGCCACATATTGTTCACACTACCAGACCACAACATAGGTTTCTTCTAGTCACTCTTAATCATAGAGTTGAAGTAGACTGTCTCATGCAAAACGCTTACAAATTAAAAGGTATGGATTTTGGCTTAACACGTGACTACCCCAAAGAAATAAGTGACGCGAGAAAAGTGCTGTGCCCCAAGTTTAAAATTGAGCAATCTAAGCACGGTCCTAGAGAGGTACATATTATTTACCCAGCGGCCCTTAAAGTTAAAGGCAAGATTGTCGAAGACATGTTCCCAGATTGGCATGAGACCCTCAGGGGTTCGCGCCACACGAGTGCTTCTAAGCGCGTCTCTGACACTGTCAAAAAAAAATCAGAATTAATGCGCCTAGCTTTTGCTAAACAATATAGCGGGCCACGTGAGCAAACGGAGACCTTGCAAACCGAAGCAGACGACGACCAAGTTATTGACATTGTCAATTCGCATACAAATTGTAATTTGTCCTCGAATGATAAAAGTAGCAGCAATGGATATAAAGGTTCGAAGAGGTCAACAGCCACTGAAACACCATTACGAACAATGAGCGAATCAAAACCGGGAACAGAATATACTCAATTATCTCGAGGGCAAGGTCCGAAGCACAAAAAAATCCACTTCCGGTGGGTCGGCGTATTCAAGTCATCCTGATACAACTCGACTACATGAGAGCGAAGATAGTGATCACAGTGATTAGCACGTGCAGGGGACAGTGCGTACATGTAATGATCACGTGCCTAGTACTGTTAATTTAGTTTCTGATAATTTACTTCCAAATGAACTACACGATGACTTATGTGAAGGTAATATATTATAATTGTGCGCTGAATGAATTCATTTACCAGGTACATCAAAATTTATTATGTGTGAACATTATAAAAGCATGAATTCGGTTTTAAATTTTGCAAATTTACAATGTACATCTGCATCAACTTATGATACTGATTTTAAACAGAAAAAAAACCGTTTAATAACAATTTTCATAACTCTGATAATGTTACTATGGAAGATACCTCCGAAAACTTATTATGTATTCATGTTTTGAAGATAGGGAGTTTAAATGTCTGTGGACTGAAGAAAAGATGTAATTACCCAGAATTTTGAGCTTGATACAAGACTATGGTATTTTTTGTGTTGAAGAACATTTATCAAGTTACTTCTACAGACAACCAAATATATCAAAATTTAGGGAATTGTTAACAAGTGGTCGCTGGCAAACCCTTAAAAAATTATCGTTATTTGTTCGTGATATTATAAGCCACTTTAAAGTATAAACATGTTAGGAACATTTTACTTAACACAGTAGTGTTATCCTCTAGAATTGCATCGTATTTTTAACATTTACCATTAATAACACACATTCCACTGCCTGTACTGACCAACACATATTTAGCGAATTTCCAATGACCTTGTCCAACATTCAAAACAATTGAAATCGTGCAATATACTTCCAGATCTCGCGAGATTTCAATATTCATTCATAATATTTTACTATGACACAGGAAACTCGTGCAGACGGTCGTAGGCAGACAATAATTTGTTCGAGCGCTATCTATGTTTTTATTTTAACGCAATTATTTTCTTCTTCTCTCTTTCTGTCTGTTATACTAAATACCGGTCACCATTGTTTTTTTGTGTGTGTTTTTGTTTTTTCGTTTTTTTTTTTTGTTCTTTTTTTGTTTATATTTTTTACAAAGAATTTCCTATTTGTTTAAAAGTAAAGGTTATATAGTGTTCCTTATTTACATATGATTACGGAAATATTATTATAATGACCTGTATTGATATATGCAACAATAATTTATGTGCATTCTAGTGGTGAGAGAATAGCTGTCCCCATGTTGTTTAACAATTTAACGCTTGATTTTGATATTTTCAATTAAAAAATATAAGAACCCACATTTATACCATTGTATTTAGTCATACTGTTCTATGTAACGTGACTCAAAAATAAAAGTATTTGTTGTTGTTGTTGTAATATAGGTATCACATTTAATAAAAAGTATGCATAGCTATAACAAACTATTATAACTAAAATGTGTGATAAAGCGTTTTTAGAAATCATAATGATACATATAATGTGTACCTTTTAATATGTCTCGTATAATATAAGTGTAACATTTTCTGAAAAGGTATGTAGAGCTATTACGGGCTTTAATCATGAACACTGATACTATAAAAAGTATGTTATACAGAGGTTAATGAAATGAGAATTAAATTTCTTATAAACAAAGTATAGTTTCATATTGTTAAGTTCGTATAGAAATATTTCATGATTCAAATGGTATCGTCACGTTGGTTATTTATCATAAAAGGTTTGTAAATACTAAACCCAATTATTGTAAAAATCGAATAAATTTGCCAAAGAGTTGATTTCGGCATATTTTCAAAGCTATTACATAGTACAATGTATTTGAGATTGAAGATATTTTAAAAAAATCCAACCGCCTTAAAAGTTTCAATTATTCTTTTTAGAAGAGCATCTAGTGATTGACACCGAATAAAGAAAAATTCCGTGCTTTTAATACAATTGCATATGATGTAATTCGAATTATTTTTTTAACATCCATTTGAACAAGAATTTATAACAGAGTTACCAACGTCCCCCGCCTCGGGGAAGTTTTATATGAAGCATAAAATTGTGCTATTTCAAAAGATTGATGTATGGGTCTAAGGACTTTCAGTCCAAAATCATGATCAATGCTAGATCTGCAAATCCAACAATAAATTTATTAAAGAAATAAAATGAAACACTGAATTTAAAAATCTATCTTGTTAAGCTTTGACCTCTAAGTGTGACCTTGACATTAGTGGTAGTGGTGCAGGTCTTGTGCATGACATATCGTCTTATTATTGTAACTATTTGTGCAATAATATACATCAATACCAAAGAATGATGGACTAGAAGCATGCAAAGAAGCTTTAGCATACCGCAAGTCAAAACAAATTCCTGATGAAGAGATTCTGAATATGATACAGCTAGTTCTTGAAAACAACAACTTTGACATAAAGGAAAACATTACATACAGGTTGATGGAACGGCTATTGGATCAAAGCTTGGGAAAAATTATGCTTGTACATACATGCGAATTTGGGATAGAAAGTTGTCAGAATTTAGGTTACAACCACTTATATACAAAAGATTCATAGATGATGGCTTTGGTATCTGGACACATGGAATAGAGACTTTACAGCAATTTACAGAATATGCAAATAACATCCATTAAAAAATAAACATAAAGCTACGACACAGCCATAAACAAATCGAGTTTTTGGATACGTTGGTAATTTTAGAAAATGGGAACATTGAAACTGACCTTTATAACAAAGAAACAGACAAGCACATTTATCTACACAAATATTCAGACCACCCCAGAAATAAAAATCAAGCTATACCTCATGGCCTTGGAATCCGCTTGAAAAGAATATGCAGTGACGATAACAAATATTATAAACAAAGATCACTCCTCGGAGAACAGCTTAAAAGTAGAGGTTACAAAACTGAGTGGATAAACAGACATCTCAAAAGGGCGGACCAAACATCCAGAAAAGAAGCATTAGAAAAGAAAAATAAACCAATGGACCAAGGGAGAATCCCATTAGTGCTTACATATTCAAGCAACCTGCCAGATACACACAAAATTGTGAAGAAAAATATGAATATTCTGCAAAAATCTAAAAGGATGACAGATGTATTTAGGTCACCACCAATTGTAGCATACAATAGATCAAAAAACTTTAGAGACATTTTAATTCATGGAAAACTAAAAAAAACAGAAAGGCATAATACAGAGCAGCCGTTGTAGTTGTCCATGTGATACACCTGGATATAAGACCTGCATGTTCCTACCACAGAGCGAAATGTTTCAAGGGAAGGACACTACGTATAGTATATATAGAGGTGGGAACTGTAACACCAAGAATGTAGTCTACCTGATAAGCTGCGGGAAATGTAATCAACCTGTATATGTGGGTGAAACAGGGAGGAGCATTAAAGAGAGGGTTAAAGAGCATATTTGGGATATAAGGGCATTCAGAGACAAACCTGTGTCTATCCACTTTAATTCATCAGCCCATTCAGAAAATGACATAAAATTCAACATCATCGAATCAATAAGTAACAATAAAAGTACAATCTACAGACTGATCCGTGAAGAATTTTGGATAAATAAATTACAAACATGGTCACCTATTGGACTAAATATCAAAACAAAATAAGAGATATCATTATCATTGTTGCCGTCATAATCACTTTGCTGGTATTGTTGTTGATATTGTTATTATTTTTCACAAGATGATTTGATAGTGAAATGCACTTAAGGATTTATCAATATTATTGTTTTGATAGTTAGTATATTATTACAGTTATTACTGCATTCATCGGTATTTTTGTAAAACTGCGTTGTTGCAATCTAATTTTTAATTTTATTTCAATTATATTTTTCTAACTACTAAAACATGGTAATTTCAGTTAGACACTGCTTATCACGTGTCGCTTGTCATTCATAATTACTATTATTATTATTATTATTACTTTTATAATTATTATTATACCTTTTATTATTATTATTGCTGTTATTATCATTATTATTAAATTTACAGTTATTTGCTGTTATGATTATTATGACTATTATTATGATTGTTATTACTATTATTATTACGGTTATTTCCTACTATGATTATCATTATTATCATGATTATTATTATTTTCATGATTATTATTGTTATAATTATCATTATTATCATTATTATTATTACCATTATTGTTATTATTATTACCATTGTTCTTTTCCTTATTATTATTGTTACGATTATTTCCTACTATGATTATAATTATCATCATGGTTATTATTATTTTCATTATTATTATTGTTGTAATTATTATAATTATTATTATCATTATTATTATTACCATTGTTGTTATCATTATTATTATTATTATTATTATCATCATCATTATTATTATTATTACCATGGTTATTATTATTACCATTGTTATTATGATTATTACAATTATAATTTTTAATATTATTAAATTACTTGCTATTGTAAATATTATTGGAATGTTTTAGTAGAAAATTTTTTTTAATAATAATAATTATTATTATTATTATTTTTAATGTATTTTCAATGAAATAAGTTTCATAATTCTTGCTATGTTAATATTATAAATAATATTAAATAAGGGGAGCAACGTTATGCAGTGGAACAATTTTGACGGAAAACGTCATCATCATATTTTGCGCATTTTTTATTGTTGACGTCAACGACGTCATTTCCTGTATGCATAACATAGTTATAGATAAGACATGTAAGAAGATAAATATGTGATTTATATAAAAATAAACAGTAACTCCTTGATAAAAAGGGGTTTAACCCCTCGAAACGTTGGAGATAGAAAAGTTTGTGTAGTAGATAATTATAAATTAACTGTTTCCAGATAGAATTTAAAATGAATACACAAAATAGCTGTGAAATATTGGCACGTCGAGAAATCTTAAGGCAAACAGAGAAACTCTCGCGTTATGAATCACATAAGGATTTTCTTAAAGAGTGATTGAGGAATATTGTTGTTCCAGAAGGATTCACTTTAAATTGGACTCCTTGTATAGCAGTAGATGATCAAATATCATTGAAATATGAAGCAATATTAAAGAATGCAGGATTACAGTTGATGGAAATTACCAGTGAAGCTATAGAACGTATCACATCTGATCTCAACTTTACAATTCAACGTAAGTTAGATAACTCAATATTTAATAAAATAGACATGAAAAATGACATTACCAAAACGTACAACAATTATACGGAAAAGTATAGTGCAATTAAGAAGAAAAAACGGATACAGAATGGTCTAATTGGAAAAAGAGGTATGACATCTTTAACTAAAAAGAATAATGATTCAATGATAAAAGCTGTTTTTGATCATACCAAAAAAAAAAAAGTGCATGTGATATATTTAATATTGAACTTGAAGATACTGATCAGGTTTGTAATAATTTAAGAGTAAATTGTGATGATAATAACAATATAGTGATAGAAGTGGAATCGGATGGGAACTGTTTCTACAGATGTATGAGTGTCTTTTTGACTGGATCAGAAAAATATCATAAGCAGATCAGAAAAACCACAGTACACCACATGGAGGGCAATAAAGAAGAATATTTTCCATTTGTTGATGGTGATATTAAGAGTCATTTACAAGAACAATTAAGAACTGATGGTACATTAGGCTCATGGGCAACAGAGGCCCAGTTATTTGCAATCTCAACTATTCTTAGCAGTTGTTGTTGTTGATATTGTTATTATTTTTCACAAGATGATTTGATAGTGAAATGCACTTAAGGATTTATCAATATTATTGTTTTGATAGTTAGTATATTATGACAGTTATTATTGCATTCATCGGTATTTTTGTAAAACTGCGTTGTTGCAATCTAATTTTTAATTTTATTTCAATTATATTTTTCTAACTACTAAAACATGGTAATTTCAGTTAGACACTGCTTATCACGTGTCGCTTGTCATTCATAATTACTATTATTATTATTATTATTATTACTATTATAATAATTATTATACCTTTTATTATTATTATTGCTGTTATTATCATTATTATTAAATTTACGGTTATTTGCTGTTATGATTATTATGACTATTATTATGATTGTTATTACTATTATTATTACGGTTATTTCCTACTATGATTATCATTATTATCATGATTATTATTATTTTCATGATTATTATTGTTATAATTATCATTATTATCATTATTATTATTACCATTATTGTTATTATTATTACCATTATTCTTTTCCTTATTATTATTGTTACGGTTATTTCCTACTATGATTATTATTATCATCATGGTTATTATTATTTTCATTATTATTATTGTTGTAATTATTATTATTATTATCATTATTATTATTACCATTGTTGTTATCATTATTATTATTATTATTATCATCATCATTATTATTATTATTACCATGGTTATTATTATTACCATTGTTATTATGATCATTACTATTATAATTTTTAATATTATTAAATTATTTGCTATTGTAAATATTTTTGGAATGTTTTAGTAGAAACAATTTTTTAATAATGATAATTATTATTATTATTATTTTTAATGTATTTTCAATGAAATTAGTTTCATAATTCTTGCTATGTTAATATTATAAATAATATTAAATAAGGGGAGCAACGTTATGCAGTGGAACAATTTTGACGGAAAACGTCATCATCATATTTTGCGTAATTTTTATTGTTGACGTCAACGACGTCATTTCCTGTATGCATAACATAGTTAAAGATAAGACATGTAAGAAGATAAATATGTGATTTATATAAAAATAAACAGTAACTCCTTGATAAAGAGGGGTTTAACCCCTCGAAACGTTGGAGATAGAAAAGTTTGTGTAGTTGATAATTATAAATTAACTGTTTCCAGATAGAATTTAAAATGAATACACAAAATAGCTGTGAAATATTGGCACGTCGAGAAATCTTAAGGCAAACAGAGAAACTCTCGCGTTATGAATCACATAAGGATTTTCTTAAAGAGTGCTTGAGGAATAGTGTTGTTCCAGAAGGATTCACTTTAAATTGGACTCCTTGTATAGCAGTAGATGATCAAATATCATTGAAATATGAAGCAATATTAAAGAATGCAGGATTACAGTTGATGGAAATTACCAGTGAAGCTATAGAACGTATCACAACTGATCTCAACTTTACAATTCAACGTAAGTTAGATAACTCAATATTTAATAAAATAGATATGAAAAATGACATTACCAAAACGTACAACAATTATACGGAAAAGTATAGTGCAATTAAGAAGAAAAAACGGATACAGAATGGTCTAATTGGAAAAAGAGGTATGACATCTTTAACTAAAAAGAATAATGATTCAATGATAAAAGCTGTTTTTGATCATACACAAAAAATAAAAAGTGCATGTGATATATTTAATATTGAACTTGAAGATACTGATCAGGTTTGTAATAATTTAAGAGTAAATTGTGATGATAATAACAATATAGTGATAGAAGTGGAATCGGATGGGAACTGTTTCTACAGATGTATGAGTGTCTTTTTGACTGGATCAGAAAAATATCATAAGCAGATCAGAAAAACCACAGTACACCACATGGAGGGCAATAAAGAAGAATATTTTCCATTTGTTGATGGTGATATTAAGAGTCATTTACAAGAACAATTAAGAACTGATGGTACATTAGGCTCATGGGCAACAGAGGCCCAGTTATTTGCAATCTCAACTATTCTTAACAGGAATATTATTGTCAATGATAATGGTATAAAGAATGTGTTTTCTCCCTTGATGACTCTAAGGCATTTGAATGGAAATGAAAATGAACCAATTCATCTTAACTATTCCAGTAACCATTTTAATCTTGTATTGGAACTGAAAGATCATGCTGTCAATAACATATCACAAAATGATAAACTAGTATATAGTGATGCTAATATAGGTAGCCGGTTCATGCAGAGAAAAAGTGACAAAGAAAAGGAGCCAAACGGCAATGAATGTTTAAAGAATATGAATGAGGATAGTAAGAAGACGGATACAAGGTACAAAAAATATAAACGTAAATATAAGAAGAAAGGTAACGGATTAAATAGGATAGATAATAAAAGTGTAGTAATTAATTTATCAAAAAAAGACTTAACCAAGATCCAAATAAATCTGCTTTCAAAAGGTGAGACTTTTGTCCCAAATAACAGAAAACCAGATATATCAAGTATCATGTGTGAATTAAAAGAATGGGAAAGGAGAATGAGGTTACGAGAGTTTTTTTACGATTCACAAAGAGAAAATAATGATAATGAAGTAAGTGAGGAATGGTGGGATAAGAAAAAAGTAACAGTTGTTTCACTCCTAATAGTGGAAGAGATAAATGTTTGGATGCTTACATAGATGCAGTAAAAGAAGAAATCTTAAAAGGCATGAAGAAAAAAGTAGTGCATAATATCTCTAGATTAGAAGAAATTGCGATGAAAGACCTCCTTGAAGATGGAACAATTGTTATTAGACCAGCAGATAAAGGATCAGGGATAGTGATACTTGACTCTGATAAATGCAATGAAGATATTGAAAAGGAATTAAAGGATGCAAGTACATATAAACATGTAAGTGAAGACCCAACAGCAATGATTTTAAAGACAACAAAGAAACTCATAAATAGAATGGATAAAGATGGAACTCTCCCTAAAAGACTTTCACAGTATTTAATTCCCGACAGCCCAAGACCAGGACAAGTAAAAGGAAATCCCAAAATACATAAACCAGACAACCCCCTCCGACTAATCATAAGTGGTATTGGAACAGTGACAGAACGAGTGGCAGAACTAGCTGAGAAAGAATTAGATGAATTTGTAATTAATACGCCTAGTTATATAAAAGACACCTCCCACTTCCTTAATGAAATTAAAGACATAAAAAATCTACCAAAAAATGCAATACTATTTTGCTTTGATGTAGAGAAACTATATCCATCAATAGCAAAGAATGATGGACTAGAAGCATGCAAGGAAGCTTTAGCATACCGCAAGTCAAAACAAATTCCTGATGAAGAGATTCTGAATATGATAAAGCTAGTTCTTGAAAACAACAACTTTGAGCATAATGGAAAACATTACATACAGGTTGATGGAACGGCTATTGGATCAAAGCTTGGGAAAATTATGCTTGTACATACATGCGAATTTGGGATAGAAAGTTGTCAGAATTTAGGTTACAACCACTTATTTACAAAAGATTCATAGATGATGGCTTTGGTATCTGGACACATGGAATAGAGACTTTACAGCAATTTACAGAATATGCAAATAACATCCATTCAAAAATAAACATAAAGCTACGACACAGCCATAAACAAATCGAGTTTTTGGATACGTTGGTAATTTTAGAAAATGGGAACATTGACACTGACCTTTATAGCAAAGAAACAGACAAGCACATTTATCTACACAAAAATTCAGACCACCCCAAAAATACAAAGCAAGCTATACCTCATGGCCTTGGAATCCGCTTGAAAAGAATATGCAGTGACGATAACAAATATTATAAACAAAGATCACTCCTCGGAGAACAGCTTAAAAGTAGAGGTTACAAGACTGAGTGGATAAACAGACATCTCAAAAGGGCGGACCAAACATCCAGAAAAGAAGCATTAGAAAAGAAAAATAAACCAATGGACCAAGGGAGAATCCCATTAGTGCTTACATATTCAAGCAACCTGCCAGATACACACAAAAATTGTGAAGAAAAATATGAATATTCTGCAAAAATCTAAAAGGATGACAGATGTATTTAGGTCACCACCAATTGTAGCATACAAAAGATCAAAAAACTTTAGAGACATTTTAATTCATGGAAAACTAAAAAAACAGAAAGGCATAATACAGAGCAGCCGTTGTAGTGGTCCATGTGATACACCTGGATGTAAGACCTGCATGTTCCTACCACAGAGCGAAATGTTTCAAGGGAAGGACACTACGTATAGTATATATAGAGGTGGGAACTGTAACACCAAGAATGTAGTCTACCTGATAAGCTGCGGGAAATGTAATCAACCTGTATATGTGGGTGAAACAGGGAGGAGCATTAAAGAGAGGGTTAAAGAGCATATTTGGGATATAACTATGAAGAAGTTATAGATGGGACACAAAATATACCCTCTAACAGACTATTTTAATCTTTGACCTCTTAGTGAGACCTTGGAGGTAGGAACCCATGTTTTGCGCCTGGCATATCGTCTTTTTTATTGTGATTATTTGTGCAAAGTATTTTTAAAATCCCTTGATCTATGAAAAAGTTATGGACTGGACACAAAATATACCCTATAACAGACTTTGCAAATCTTTGACCTCTACATGTGACCTTGACCTTGGAGGTAGGGACACTGGTGTTACACATGACATATCATCTTATCATTGTGACTATTTGTGCCAAGTATTTTTAAAATCCCTTGATCTATGGATAAGTTATGAACGGGAAACAAAATATACAATATAACAGACTCTGTTAACTTTTGACTTCTAAGTGTGACCTTGACCTTGGAGGTAAGGGTGCAGGTGTTGAACCTGATATATCGTTTTATTTTTGTGACAATTTGTGCCAACTATGAAGTAGTTCTAGATCGGACACAATATATACCCTTTAACAGTCTATGTTAATATTTGACCTCGAAATGTGACCTTGACCTTGGAGGTAGGAATGCTGGTGTTGCGCATGTCACATCGTCTTATTATAGTGACTATTTGTGCCAAGTTATTTCAAATTCCTTTGATATATGAAAAAGTTGTGGACGGGACACAAAATATACCCTATAACAGACTATGTTTATCTTTGACCTCCAAGTGTGACCTTGACCTTTGAGGTAGGTGATCGATTGTTGCGCATGTCACATTGTCTCATTATTGTGAACAATTGCGGCAAGTATTTGCAAAATCCCTTCAAAGATAAGAAAGTTATAGACCGGACACGACATGTACCCTAAAATAGACAATGTTGACCTTGAATGAGCGATTGCGACCTTGACCCTGGAGGTAAGGGTCTGGTTGTTGCGCATGACACATTGTCTTATAATAACATTTGTGCCAAGTTATTTCAAATTCCTTTGATAAATGACAAGGTTATGAACCGGACACGAAATATACCCTGTAACAGACTATGTTAATCTTTGACCTCCAAATGTGACGTTGACCTTGAAGGTAGGTAACCGGTTTTGCTCATGACATCTATTGTCGATGCTTGATTTTATATGTCACAGGGTGAGAAGGATGTGCAGCCTGATGGGACTCGAACCCGGGACCCTCGGAATACTGTTCCAGGGGCTCTACCGATTAGCTATTCGGCCGCTTACACACTATCTCCCCTAAATAGTGAACAGTTCTGAGCCGTGACATATATTCAGGTACACCTTATTCCACAGAATGTCATATTCTTATACCATTTCCCAAAAGCGATGAATATATGATTTTTCTGTTTTATTGTTTCTCAGTATGTTTTACATTTCTTTGTTCGATTATTTCATAGAGGATGTAAGTCAGTTTTAACCCTAGTTTTGATTGATTCGTTTCATTTTAAGATGAATTTCCAGAGTTGCGGTATAGCTTTTCGCTGGTATAAATTTCGGAGAGACCATTTCATTATTTCTAAGTTTTGAAAGAATAAGATTTTCACTAATCTCGCAGTTTGCTTGATAATATCATTTGTAAAAATAACGTCCGAGTTAATCTTATTATGAACATATTAATATGTTTTTTTATGGAGTTTATCTTATTATGAACATAATATGTTTTTTTATGGAGTTTAAGTATAAAAGTCGTTTGGTAAACTTGAGACAGATTTAAGGTTTATGTGATAAAAATAAAATCACAAAAAAGTATATTCTTAACTTTCCATATTTCAAATTCATTTGAAAGTAGAGATTTTAACCAATTTGATTTGAAGCTTAGTGGCAAAACTTTCAATGTCGATCATGTTTTACCCATCTTTTTCAAAATTGTCTATCAATATATTTCACGCCTATTTTCCCAAAGGTATGTATGTAATAACTTTCTTTTGTTCTGTGTTTCTTCTGGAAAGTACAATAATTGTGTTAAGATGGCAAAGTTTTTGGAAGTAATATTGATTTTATGACAGTGAGTCATCAAAAAATAGTTTTTTTTTCTTCAATGAATTGATTAAGTTTTGCGGATGTTTCTAAATTCAAATTCACTATTTTTTGTGTTTAAGTGTTGGATAGTGCTTAAGCCGGTGCGGTAACTTGCACTTTCCAATACCATCCATGCACAGGTTCAATCAAACCGATCCTTCAACATTTTCAATTTTTCGTTTAATTCTTTTCGTTTTGTGCGTTCTTTAAGGATTCTTTTTTCTCTCTCTCTATTTTACAGTTTTAAATTTTCGATTCCCAATTGTTCACATTATTTTTATTTGTGCCAACAAATCTTTTCTTTTACTAAATGAATTTACATAAATTTAATAATACAGACCTTTCACAAGACTGAAGTAATTCTATGAATTTAAACATACTAGGTTTTTTAAAGTAATATCTTTTAATGATTTTTTACGGATCTTCTGGTACAGATTACAAACAAGTATAAAATGAAATTCGTCTTCAATATCTTGTGTATTACAAAACTGACATGTGCGCCGCTCATGTCGTTTAAGTCTATTTCCAGCATATCTATCAGATCATATTCTTGAATTATGCCCAGATATATTAGACGGGTTAATTGTTGTCATGATCTTGTATGACCACTTGAGTTTATCTAAATAATATTCCAAGAAAAATGTTTTCTTGAAATTCTATAAATATATGTTTTAAAACCTTAATATTAACAATATACCTTCTGTGCTTCCGTAGAAAACCATTCTTTGTTTAAAACATCAATGATTTTTTGTTTAAAAATAGTAACAAATTCTTTTTAATTAAAAAGTTCATGAACATTCCACACCTCAGAAAAACAAAACTCCTCTAAAATTCCTTTTACTTTATACGCCAAGTTTTTTCATCTTTTTACACGGATTTAATGTATTTATATACACATATTTAACAATGATATTGTTTGAATGTAACACTTTAAACCAATATTTTATTATGTGAACATATCTATAACATAAACAGAATATCTTCCTAGTTCATCATAAATGGCTATATTACAAAAGCTTGTTTTCACATGCAAATTTTCAAATGTAATCTCTCGATATCTTTAGATTTTGTAAATCCCCATAATAGACAAGCATAATTTATGATAGAACCGACAAAATCATCAAATAATTGCAAGGAAACAGAAGCGGGTAATTCATATCTTTTAATATTACATATTAAGACATTCATTGCTTTCAAATCTTTACCTATAAGATATTGGTTGTGGAGTACAAAGGACCCAGTGTAATTTAATTCTACACCTAAATAATTAAAATCGTCAACAATTTCCAAAGCTTCATTATTATAAAACCAACGGTCATGAGGAAGTACTGGTTCTCTATTCCGAAAAAAAAATCAAACCTTTTTTTAGAATTGGCTTTATTTACTTCTAAGTGCCTTAATTACAGTATTCATACAAGGCAGTCTGAAGGACAGCTAAGTTCCCTTCCGCAGCAGGCATGAATGTGTACTTCTTGACCTTTAACAGACCATGACCTAGATGTTGTGCCATGTATATCATAAGCACATATTCGCATGTTAGTAATTATTTGTGCCAAGTTATTTAAACTCTTCAATAAAGTTTTAAAGTTATGGAGAACATTTAACCTTGACCTTGGGGATAGCAACCTGGATGTTGGGTTCTGCACACCATGTCATAATGGTGATTATTTCTGCAAGCTTATTTCAAAAATATTTCAGTGGTTTAAAAGTCATGGAGCAGACACGAAATGTATATTTTTAAACACTTGACCCAAAGTTTAACCTTAACCTTGAGGATAGCAACCCAAGTATTGTACTCTGTTCATCGTCTCATGGTGGTAATTACTTGTGCCAAACTATAAATTTTTTTAGCAGTTTAAACGTTATGGAACGGACACGAAATGTAGACTTTTTAACACTTGACCTTTAAATGTGGCATTGACCTCAGGGGTAGCAATTTAATTATTAAACTCTGCATATCGTCTCATAATGGTGATCAGTTGTGCCAGGTTATTTTACATATTTTGCAGCGGTTTAAAAGTTATGTAGCGGACATGAAATGTACGTTTTAATACTTGACATTTCAGTATGGCATTGACCTTGGGGGTAGCAACCCAATAATTGCGCTCTGCACATCGTCTCATAATTGTGATTGCTTGTGCCAAGTCATTTCAAAATATGTTCTGCAATTTAAAAGTGACGAAGCGGACACGAATTGTAGACTTTAAATACTTAACCTTTAAGTGTGACTTTGACCTTGGTGGTATCAACCCAATTATTGCGCTTTGCACATCGTCTCATATTGGTGATATCTTGTGCCAAATTATTTCAAAATATTTTCAGCCATTTAAATTATTGAGCGGACACGAATTGTAGACTTTAAATGTAAATTTTTTAGCACTTGACCCTTAACTGGACCTTGACCTTGGGAATAGCAAGCCATTTATCGCGCTCTGCCATCATCTCATAATGGTGATCACTTGTGCCAAGTTATGTAAAAAAAATTCAGCGATTAAAAAGTTATGGAGCGAACACGAAAGTGTTACGGACGGACAGACGGACGGACAGACATACGGAGGTCAATCCTATAATGGAAGGGGATAAATAAAGAGTTAAATCTTTGCTGTAAATCCTCAATTATTACCATATCATCAGCTAATTACAATTTAACTAAACATATTTCAAATATATTCAATCCACAATCGATGGAGTTTTGTAAAAAAGAATTCAAAGTCTTCTCACAATACTAGTAGTGCAAACAAGGCGGGCGAATTATTTTGCCCTTGTCGAAGACTTACCGATAAATTGAATGTAAATTCCCATCTAATCCAATATTAAACAATTTATACCATAATATATATTGCGGTTGACAGAGTCAATGCCTCTTTTTAAAGTCGATAAAGGCACAAGTTAATCGCATTTGTTGAGTTAACACTAAATTATGTAACACAAAAATTGCATCTATTGTACTACACCCCTTTCTGAAACCAAATTGAGCGTCTGACATAATGTTATTCTTGTCAAACCATTTTTCTACTCTATTTGTCAAAATACTTATAAATAATTTCCCAAGGTTACTTAGTAATGTGATAACACGATAATTGATAACAATACAGTAAACTCCGCTTATAACGAACTCACTGGGACATTCAAAACCTGTTCCTTATATCCGGAGTTCCTTGTAAGCATATAGCGAATTAGTTCCTTGTATCAGGAGTTTTTATAGCGAACAGATTTACATATACGAACTGATTGTTTACCATTGTCCGCCATTTTTGAAGAGCATTTGATTACGAAATAGAAATATTAGTCATTTATTTATATTTTAGACACAATACCCGAGAGCGTACTTTTTGGAATTTGAAAATCATTGCTATTTCAGTTTTAGTTTTACTCCCTATCTCAATTTCACATAAAATATAATATTTTGTTTCTAAACTCTTTTCGTTTTCTTTCCATGATTGAGAATAAACAAGATTTTCGATTTTTCCTTCCTTTTATATTGAATATCTTCTATTATAATTTAAGGGTGACTCATAATGTAAGATATATATTACTTATCATTTAAACCAAGAGTACTTTGCAGTTTGCAATGGATCATGCTTGCAAGCATGCGTGATTATGTTGAAAACCGATTATAAATTATTATAATTATTTTACTCGAGCAAAACTATTGAAGAAAATAAATAAATAACCATTTTATCTTTGTGAAAAGAGCTCATGCTTTAAATATCCTAAATAGAAAACTATACAAATTCATTAGAATAGATGTTTTGATTCAGAAGTACATACAACGATAAACGGTACATTCGCCCGAGTTTTAATCGGTGCGAATGAAAACGAAAGTTGAAAATGCGGGATCTATTTACGGATAGCCAATATTTTGGAGTTCGTTATAAAAGTTTAATTTTCTGTACTATTTACTAAATTGGGACTATGAAATGAGTTCCTTATAAGCGATAATTCCTTATAACCGTGTTCGCTATAACCATATATTTTTATGTTAAATAAAGAAGGGCAAAATTCGGGCCAAAATAAATTGTTCCCTATAACCGGAAGTTCGCTATAACCGTGTTCGCTATAAGTGAAGTTTACTGTAGTATGATCGCCATTTTTTAGAAAAGATAAAAAAATATTTAGAACAAATTTCTAGAAAATAATCTGCATCAATTAAACACTCTGTTAACAGGTCAGTGATATGGCCTACTAATATATCATGAGAAGGTTCAACAAGTCTTAACTTGGAAAAGCCACTTTGTTTCGGTTTAATCGCTTCACCGCATCTCTAACTTCCTCGCAAGATATAGGAATATGAAGCTCTTCAAAAGTAGGGTCACTTATATAAAATTGAAATATTTGCATCAGTTGAAGCCGTTATTTTTTCAAACATATTTACGAAATAATTTATGAAATCTGAAAAAGGTATATCCAAACTTTGCGATACATTTCGGTTTTAGTTGGGACGTACTAGTGTACTTACAAACCCGAAATTTCCAACCATACAGGGTAACGCCCACTGCAGTGACGTTTCATTACCACTATAAATGCTATATTGTATTCTTACATTTTTCAAGAAAGTTGAATTCATAGTGTTCATCCGACCGTGACCGACGCATAACCGCCGCGAGTGAAAATTAGTGTTCTGTATTTCTGAAAACTTTGATTTATTGCAAATAGAAGAGGAGACAAGAAATTTATTTTTTGAAAATCATGTGCAATTGAGCTTGAATTACGGTATTAGAAATGTAGCGGATATAATTTGAAAGGTCCAGTAATTCTATGAATGAAGAAAGTAATTGCTTCGTAGTAATTCTATGAATGGAGGCTAGCAATATTCAACTTACCCATCCGTACCTTATCATCACATTTTTTGTATGATATTCTAGAATTTTAAAAAAAAAAAAGACAATTTTTATCGAATAAATGTTGTAGTTTATATAATTGCAAAGTGAATATTGAAATAGAAATAGCCAGAGATGTAGATAATCTATGTCTCTGTAATGTACAGTAATTAGATATCTCCGACAACTTCCGGTTTACTTTATGATCTACTTGACAAGCATATCAGCCTGTTAGCCCATAAGGTAAGTTTCAAAGCAAAATATGTTATGAATTTGATGAAGAATAATAATAAGTTTATTTATTGATGTCAATTCGTTCCCGAGGACTAAACTTTCGTTAACTTTCGAAGTAATTTGGGAGATCTCGAGTATTTCGTCCCCAAGACATTTCGTAGCCTAGTCTCAATTTTTAGACTGCATAACCGACAGATTTTATAAATTGATATTACACAGATGTCTGCCTTTACAGGGAAAACCGGCATATATGCCTACATTTTGTTGGTCTTGTCACGGCCGTAACGTGTCTACCAAACGGGGCACATTCTTAAATATTTCAAAATAATTTTATAATTGATTTTATCTTTCATGTTTACACATTAAGTTATAAACTTATGCAATGAATAAAGAGATTCTATGAAAGATTAGAAAAAAAATGATTTAACCCTCAATATAAGCCATTTAGCTGTTAACTTTAGCCCCTGCAAATACTGCAGGTCTTGTGTTATTGAGACATTAGAGGTTGAAGCACTGTCCTATTATTTCTGACTAAACTCTTATTGATTGCTAATTGATTTTTCATACCCACATATGTTTTACTTCGCCGTGGTGCAGAGGTAAGCGGTCTCGTTGAGGGTGTGAGAGGCCTATGGTTCAAATCCTAGTCGAGGCAATTCAATTTTTTTTTCATGCAAAATTCCATATGTATCAATCTCAAACTGTTATAGAAGAAAATCAAAACGCTGTCGCTGCGTAAGATGAATTATAGTATATAAAAATAAACTTATACAGGAAAGTACATACAGATAGTCAGTATGATTTAGATTGCAAAGATCAGAAAATACCATAGAGCTGCCGCCCTTTGATTTTATTTTACCCTCACCCACAGGCACTAGACACAATTAATTTACCTCTATATGCGCATAATACTATATATAAAAAATATTCTTTATATAAAGTATTATGAGCATATAGAGGTAAATTAATTGTGTCTAGTGCCTGTGCACTCACCATCTAGTGATTTCCCCTTTTATTAAAGGCTGTTTAACCTAGCCCAAAATAGGTATATTTTCAACTGAAAATGCTAATATTTTCCCCTAAAACCCCTGTGTACATTCTTCACCAGAAGGATGAATTAACATCAGCTGACTAATATCAGCTAGAAGACAGAAAGCTGTCCTTATAGGTAGCCTCTGCTATTACCATGCATGTTAAAGGAACTCCACTGAGGTTTAAAAGCCTAAAAACATAACATTTGAATTTTTACATAAATAAGCTTGGGCACTTTAAACAGAAATATATGCAAAGATAGTTAATTAATATACTTTAAAATAAATTGAACATATTTTTATGCTTTTTTTAGCACGATTTGAGTGAAAAGCGTTTAAAGCTTTTCATTTTGGGTCATTTTTTTTACAATTTGAATAATTATTCTGTAAAAACGAAGTGCGCGATTATCTGAAAGTTTGCACAAAGATTAGTGGTCTTAACTTACATCAAATGGTACATTTATCTGGAAAAAATATTTTCAGTCCAATCATGTCAAAATACCTCAGTGGAATCCCTTTAAATTGAATTAGAATTGAATCTTTTTAAATGTATGGGTAAATTCCATTCTCAGTGGTTGGAATTTGATTTTCCCCTTTTCTGATTTATCAAGCTATATTTTCCCCTTCAGAAAGCCACAGGTTGTTTTGAAAATTGAAAAAAAAATCACTGCCACCATGATAATTGTTAACCTGAAAAATCTTCAGGCACTGAAAGGGATTTGAACCCCAGACCTCTTGATTACAAGGCAGACACACAACCATGTTGCGAAAATGTCAACACAACAGCAAGGCTGTTGGAAATGATCTATACCTGTTCTCACTACATGGTTGAAGTAATTTAATCAGTGTTAATTAGACATTTAACAATTTTTGATAATACTGATATTCACATTTTATTCACAAATCTACATGTAATAAATAAATATCATAATAAAATTATAAGAACATTTTCTATTTTAGTGGTAATATTGTGGAGTAATATGAAGAAATATCATTATCATAAATTTTCAAATTTTATGTCATTACATGCTGTACACAAAGATATTATAGTGTACACATTGTATATACACATATACACATTGTATATACACACACTAAGAGAGTAGTATCAGATAATTTTGAAGATGAAATCTCTAAATTGATATAATCTCTAAATTGATATAATCTCTAAATTGATATTTTCAGGGAAATAAAAGATCATTTACTCCAATATTTACTTGGAAAGGCTGGTACATGTAGCTAGAAAAAGTATAAGATTAAAGAAAGACAAGAAGATTATCACAAACAACAGGTACTTGTATAATATTTGATGTATATTTCACAAATCAAACTGTTTTCCAAAAATTATTTATGAAAACATTTGCCCTTTTACCAGTGTCACCACAGGCCAGATTACCAGACCCATTCCCAGTGACAAATGATGCCAAATATGCTAATTTTTTCAAAGTTTAGAAAAAAATCATAATGAAGTTAAAATTCCCGTTATCAAAGCTGACAATTTTTCTTCATTCCATTTCAATCCAATATGGTACCAGTCAGATGATGTTCAAAAACCCATTTCGTTGTCAATTTTTTATGTATTATTTATGCTTTGAATGATATACAATTTGTTGGATTAACAACTTTGTACATGGTACTGTAAGCTAAGTCAAAAACTGTTCAACTAACACATTTTATTGATAAAAAAGTTAATTCCACAATTTCTTTATTCAACTCTGAAGAGCACAAAATTTGCTAGATTCAACAATATAAATTGCCAGGAAAATATTACAAAATGCTCTTGTCACTAGTTTTCGCGACTGTCAGGATTTAAAGCCAAAATGCAAACTGAACACAGCCTGTCATGGCTACTTATATAGACTCTAAAATGGCCAGGACTGTCACAATTGACCAATCATAACATTCCATTTGGCCTGGCAGTCTGGCAGGAAAGACAGGAATTTCTTAAAATGGCAGCCATATTGACAGGAATAATTTAGAAAATGTAAATTAACAAAGTTAACAAATAACAAAATATGCAGTAAACACTTGAATTACATGCTTAACTTGATGCACTTAAGATCTGGACCAAAAACAATCATGGTTATAGCTTAGAAAAATGAACTATTGATATAAAAAGATTCCAAGTGCCAGGAATTTGAATTTTCCCTCCTGACAAACTTAGAGGTCATATCGGTCATCAACATTATTATGAAATACAGCAATGCCAGCTAATTATTTGGAATTTAGCTTAAATCTTAGGTAAATAAGGGTTACATTCTATGTTCTTACATGTAAAATGATAAGCATTTGTATATGTTTATGAAAATAAACGCATTTAAAGTTTTGAATCAAGGTAGACAACTCTTGTCGGCCATTTTGATGCCAGGATAAACAAAGTAAGAAAATAAATTATTTCTTGAAGTATAAACCTCCTTATAGTGCCTTATGTAGTCCTAGAGCCTCAGAATGTCCTATATCATGGTCTTAATTCCTTCATTTACCAGAAAATTATCTAAACAAATAAAATCAGCAAATATGAATGGCTGAGGCAAGTTCAGGAATCCTGACAGGTCAAGTTCAGGAATCCTGGCAGGTAAGTTTTACGCATTGACTGAACAGTATTACCTCACTTGTCAATAAATTATGCTAGTTTGATGTTCAAATTGTCATAAAGCATATTTTGTTTTAAACTGATATATTCATTACAAGGTCCTGAAAGTAAATTATTTGATAAATATTCACAGTCCCTTACGGTTCTGAATATTTTTCCCAAATAAAATGCAAAATTTCCTAACCTGTGCTAGGAAATTTTACCCAAAATGTCTAGGAAAAGGCTTAAAATTGTTTAGTTTGCATTTCTAATCTACATACTGAAATAGTCCAAGACTTTTTCATATATAGTACCGCCTAAAATAAAAGAGTGTCAGTGCATGCTCACATTTTATTATAGTGTTAGTTAAGAACATACTTTAAAATTTCTGTCAATTGGCATTAAAATACTGCCTATGACAGTCTTTTTCCTTTGCTGAAAATGATCACTTACATGAATTATCATAGTATAGTGTTTTAAGGTGGTACAAATCAAATCTACAGGGCATTACAAAGAACTGCAAAATTTACAATACAGTTTTGTTGCCTTGAACAAGACCTCAATATGTATGCAAAATTTACAATACAGTTCATCCTTATAAACATTGTTTAAATTTTGATTATTCAAGATTGAAACAAATGAAAATATTCAATAGCAAAGCACAGCTGTGAAGTGATTGTTTCCCCACCAAATGATTTAAATATGTATTAAAATGTTTCCTTACCCTTTGATTGACCTTTTTTTCTGCTTAGTGTGCCTTAATTGCTAAATTGACAGGCTGTTTTTAAAGTTTGAAGGGATTATCTTTGAAACATTCATGTTGGTTATTAAACTTACCATAATTTACATTTATTTGTAGCCAATAAATAATTTTACCTTTAAATTGTATGCAGTCTAAACAAATTAATTGTATACTGTCTGAACAAATGGGACAGAAAAAATATCACAGAATGGAATTTAGTATAACTATGAGTATTTATTAAAGAAATTGTATTTCAAATATATTTAAAAAGTGTTATTGAAAGTCATTTTGTATGACAGACAGATAAATCTAGTGCTCTGCATTAAAATGTAAGAAGTGGCAAAAAAGATATAAGTATTTCTTGCAAATTATTGCACTTCACATAGTTGTTATTGCATTCTTTTTAAGGTGGACATGTGTCACTGTCAAGCAAATGAAGAGGTTACAGCTGTTGTGTAAAGTCCGTGGTCGCTATGAAGAGTCAGTGGGTCCTATGAAAGTGATTGGTCGCCAGAAAAAGTCATTGGTTGCTGACAAATTTCCAGAATATTTGGATCAAAACTGCAGCCAGTAGAGTGTTAACAAGCTTTTTCTATTTTTAGCTCCTGTGACCTAGTTTTTAACCGGAGATGATTCATCTTCGAACTTGACCAAGAAATCATCAAAACAACCTTCCTGGCAAATTTCCAGAATATTTGTATCAAAACCGCAACCAGTAGAGTGTTAACAAGCTTTTTATATTTTTAGCTCCTGTGACCTAGTTTTTGACTGGATATGACCCATCTTCAAACTTGACCTAGAATTCTTCAAAACAACCATCCTGACAAATTTCCAGAATATTTAAATCAAAACTGCAGCCAGTAGAGTGTTAACAAGCTTTATCTATTTTTAGCTCCTGTGACATTTTTGACTTGAGATGACCCATCTTCGAACTTGACCTAGAAATTATCAAAACAACCTTCCTGACAAATTTCCAGAATGTTTGGATCAAAACTGTAGCCACTTAAGTGTTAACAAGCTTTTTCTATTTTTAGCTCCTGTGACCTAGTTTTTGACCGGAGATGACCCATCTTTGAACTTTATCTCGAAATCATCAAAACAACCTTCCTGACAAATTTCCAGACTATCTGGATCAAAACTGCAGCAACTAGAGTGTTAACAAGCTTTTTCTATTTTTAGCTCCTGTGACCTAGTTTTTGACCGGAGATAACCCATCTTCGAACTTGACCTAGAAATCATCAAAAAATCTTTCTGACAAATTTCCAGGATATTTGGATCAAAACTGCAGGCACTAGTGTTAACACACTTTTTCTATTTTTAGCTCCTGTGACCTAATTTTTGACCGGAGATGACCCATCTTCATACTTGACCTAGAAATCATCAAAACAACCTTCCTGACAATTTTCCAGAATATTTGGATCAAAACTGCAGCCAGTAGAGTGTTAACAAGCTTTTTCTATTTTTAGCTCCTGTGACCTAGTTTTTGACCGCAGATGACCCATCTTCGAGCTTGACCTAGAAATCATTAAAATGACCGTCCTGACAAATTTCCAGACTATCTGGATCAAAACTGCAGCTACTAGAGTGTTAACAAGCTTTTTCTATTTTAGCTCCTGTGACCTAGTTTTTTACCGGAGATAACCCATCTTCGAACTTGACCTAGATATTATCAAAAAAAACTTTCTGACAAATTTCCAGGATATTTGGATCAAAACTGCAGCCACTAGATGTTAACAAACTTTTTCTATTTTTAGCTCCTGTGACCTACTTTTTGACCGCAGATGACCCATCTTCAAACTTGACCTAGAAATAATTTAAGCAACCTTCCTGACAAATTTCCAGAATATTTGGATCAAAACTGCAGCCAGTAGAGTGTTAACAAGCTTTTTCTATTTTTAGCTCCTGTGACCTAGTTTTTGACCAAAGATGACCAATCTTTGAACTTGACCTAGAAATCATTAAAATAGTCCTCCTGAAAAATTTCTAGAATATTTGGATCAAAACTGCAGCCACTAGAGTGTTAACAAGCTTTTTCTATTTTTAGCTCCTGTGACCTAGTTTTTGACCGCAGATGATCCATCTTTGAACTTGACCTAGAAATCATTAAAACAACCTTTCTGACAAATTTCTAGAATATTTGGATCAAAACTGCAGCTACTAAAGTGTTAACAAGCTTTTTCTATTTTTAAGTCCTATGACCTAGTTTTTGACCGGAGATGACCCATCTTTGAACTTGACCTAGAAATCATCAAAACAACCTTCCTGACAAATGTCCAGAATATTTGGATCAAAAATGCAGCCAGTAGAGTGTTAACAAGCTTTTTCTATTTTTAGCTCCTGTGACCTAGTTTTTGACCGCAGATGATCCATCTTTGAACTTGACCTAGAAATCATTAAAACAACCTTCCTGACAAATTTCTAGAATATTTGGATCAAAATTGCAGCTACTAAAGTGTTAACAAGCTTTTTCTATTTTTAAGTCCTATGACCTAGTTTTTAACCGGAGATGGCCCATCTTTGAACTCGATCTGTATTTCATTGAGACAAACATTCTGACAAAGTTTGACAATGATCAAATCAAAACTGTGACTGCTAGACTGTTAACAAACCAATTGTTGACGACGACCATTTCGTGGTCAGGTGAGCCAATAAAGAAGACCAAAATTTGTATTTATGAAAAACGTAAATCTCGAGAGCAAAGACAATTTTACATTGATGATAATGTTATTGATATTGTAGACAGTTTCTGTTATCTAGGAGTGTCTTTTGTTTCAAATGGTAACATTGCTAAAACAGCTAAATTCTTTCTGATCAGGCTTTTAAGACAATGTACAATTTGTAAAGTCTTTTTACAAGAATACATGTCGATATTATAACGAAGCTTAAACTGTTTGATTCCCTAGTTGCACCAATTTTTCTTTATTCTGCGGAAGTATGGGGAATGTATTGTCCTAAAGAGGTTGATAAGATTCACATGAAATTTGGCAAAACCATATTAGGTGTGAAATCGCAGACTCCAAATTACGCTGTTTAAGGTAAATTTGGGAGATTCCCCTTATCAGTCATTTGCTAAGAAAAATCTCTTAAATATTACACTAAATTAAAATCAAATCCAGAGTCATTCATGTGTAAGTTATTTTCTACTGAGTGTTATAGTAATAATGATCAAAATTGGTCTCTCTCTGTAAAAAAAAACTATTGAATAATCTTGATTTAAATGATATATGGGATAATTTTAATAAAGATGTAAACTATTTTCCTACTTTGTCACGAAGATTGAGAGATCAATTTATCCAACATTGGCATACGACAATCAATAATTTGCCGAAATCATCTTATTATGTTCAAGTTAAAACTGTATTTGAATCAGAGGAATATCTTAACAAAATAAAAAGTGACAAATTATGAAACTGTTTGCATCCTTTAGGTAAAGCAGTCATAATCTAGCTATAGAAATCGGCCGTTATCGATGTATAGATAGACAGAATAGATTGTGTGAACATTGTGCAATGCCTGTTGTTGAAAGTGAATACCATTTTCTTTTAATCTGTACTCATTATTCTGAAATTCGCAAGAAATATTTTCAAAATACAGCATGGCCATCTTTATCTAAATTTTATAGTTTAATTTCAAGTAGAAAACAGTCAACTTTACTTAATGTATCGAAATTTTTAAATGAAGCATTTTTGAAAAGAAATGAAATTAATATGTAAGACAATGCATGTCATAAACTTTACTGTTTCTCCAAATCAGATTCGCAATGATGTAACAATTATATAACATTTATATGTCTTTTGATGAATATGTGATTTATATATATATTGTAGTTTGTTAACCTTTGCTAAAGGTATTTTGTATGCTGATTATTGCAAATAAAATATTGAATTGAATTGTATTCCATCCAAACAGTTTATCTGCTTTGTTCAGGTGAATAGCTCAACTTAAGCAAATATTTTGAAACTGATTACGCAAGGTCGATATCTTGGAGAAAATGTGAACATTGATTTCGTTATTCATGATATCGAAATATTTATCTGCCTTGTTCAGGGAAATACTTACACATTAAATGTGTTCTTATTAATTTTGATATCTGAAAATGAATGAATCACCATTGCCTTTAGTATTGGTTTAATTTGAAAATTAGTGTATGCCATTCTATCCTAACATTATTTTATTCTGTAAGGGGGAAAGGTTTTATACGCCCGTAGATAATTTTTGAAACTGATTCTGATTTGATATTTTATTTTTAGGCGAAATGGTTTCTAAATAACATGTGAAAAAACAACAGTCTGCTGTTTACTTTGCATGTTTTTCTTTTACTACAATTTACTTTAGCTGAAAATAATGTTTAAACTAATACATTAAAAAAGGGGAGCGAGTGTATTCCCAAGTATTAAAATATATCGAATTGTATGAATATTTTCTAATGGTGTAAAAGAAATCGTGCTTTCAACAACTTCCTTCTCTTTTTATATCTTATAAAAAACAGCCGTTGTAAAGCAAGTTTCTATGAAATAAAACTGTGACAGAAATACTTCTTAGCTGAAAAAGTATAAATACCTTAAATTCTTTGTATAATTCGTCTTCAATTTGTAAAACACATTTTGATCGAAGTTCATGATACGCCTTCTCTCTTTCCATTGAGAATAATTCATGGATTTTATTCATGTCGAATATCGGAAGATCAAATTCACATATTTGACCTTGAAACATCTTCAATACGTTCTTAGTAGTAATCCTGTTCTCTCGTCTTGCCATGATCATCATTGCATTGTCAATACATGGTAATCGTCCAGAATTTTGAACGTGGAAGTATTGTTTCCAGAGGGAAATGAAAGCACTGTGAAATTTAGAAAAAGTAGAACTGTGCCTTTTGATTTTTTTGTGCATATACAGACCTTTTCAATTAATCTATTTCGTATTGAAGGTCAAATTTCCAAAATAAAGATACGTGACATAAAATGCAATGTTTATTTTTATGTACATTGAGTACTTAATCATTAGACCGGCGCGTGCACGCGTCTAAGTAAGATATGCATTTGTTCATATTAGCCAATGGGGAAAATTTTAAAGTTGGGATTTTGTTGCATTTTTTTTTTGGGGTTTTAACAAAATCAATATTATTTCAAATTTTCTAATAAAAAATAGCTTTCCTGATGTACAAACATGTCACAGAGCTTTTTAAAGGATTAAAATAAACGTTTAAACCGAAGTTGATTGAGTGCCATGTTTGGGAATATCATATTTCTTTTAAAAATTATCTAATTTTATCCTTTAATAAACGTGCCAATGAGCCAGTCTATTTAGTCGATCGTTTCTTAGTCTAATGACGGGAACCAAAATTCGGGCAATGGGAACAAGAGGTATCATTAAAAAAACGCAACGGATATTTTATTTGGCGAAAAACGGACACAGCGGTAATATTTTTTTTGCAAAAACAGGCAAAAAAGTGTTCAAACAGGTCCAATTACGTTCACCAGCGCCTAGCAGAACAGTATGAAAGCATAGCCACTTGGCTTCATCCACCATCAAAAAAATTGCATTGGTTTCAGAACAAGCTTTATATACAAGTCACAAAATGCACTACACTTGAAACAAGCTCAACATTCTCATATATTAGAGTTTTTGTTTGGTTTATCATTGTCTAACAAATCAACGATGACATTTTTATTGTCTTCTTCACTGATTGGGACCAGAAATATATATTCTATTTCCGAAACAACTGGATCCCGTAAGATCAAGTAGATCCGTAGGATTACAATGAATTTAGACAGGATAAAGTATATATAAAGGGAGATAATTTTAAATTCCCAATACAGTTTATACCTTTCCCCCCTGCGTGGAATCACTTAAGGATTTACAAGTGTGGCAGATAAATTGTTATTAGAAATGAGAAATTATATACACACAACCACCACATCGAAATATGGCCTGTCCAATAACGGCACAGCGGCCTAGGCCCAGAACAGTCATGAAAGCATAGCCACTGCTCATTCCACCATCACCAAAAAAATGATGGTTTCAGAACAGCTTTATATACAGTCACAAACTTGCAAACCTACACATTGAAACAAGCTCAACATTCTCATATATTAGAGTTTGTTCTCTGTTATATGGTCTTCAAAAATCAACGATGACATTTTTTATTGTTCTTCTTCACTGATTGGGACCAGAAGAACTATATATCTTTATTTCCGAAAGTCAACTGGAATCCCGTATGATCAAGTAGATCCGCTAGGATACAATGAATTTAGGACAGAATAAAGTAATATATAAAGGGAGATAATTAAATTCAAAATACAGTTATACTTTCCCTTGCGTGGGGATCACTTAAGATACAAGTGTGCAGATAAAACTGTTTTATAGAAATGAGAGAATATATACACACATACCACCACATCGATATGCAGTCAATTACGGCACTGCGCTAGCAGAACAGTCATGAAAGCATAGCCACTGCTCATCCCACCATTCACAAAAAATGATGGTTTCAGAACAGCTTTATACAACAGTCACAAACTGCACTACACATTGAAACAAAGCTCAACATTCTCATATATAGAGATTTTCTCTGTTACCATGTCTCACAAATCAACGATGACATTTTTTTATTGTTCTTCTTACTGATTGGGGGACCAGAGAACTTATTATATCTATTTCCGAAAGTCAATCTTGGATCCCGAAGATCAAGTAGATCGCGTAGGAAATACAATGAATTTAGAAAGATAAAGTTATATATATAAAAGGGAGATAATTAAAAATTCAATACAGTTATACTTTTCCCCTTGCGTGGGGTCCACTTAGATACAAGTGTTGCAGATAAAACTGTTATAGAAATGATGGAGAATAATATACACACATTACCACCAACATCGATATTGCCCATTCCAATTTACGTCCACAGGCGCTTAGCAGAACAGTCATGGAAAGCATAGCCACTGCTTCATCCACCATCCAAAAAAAATTTGATGGTTTCAGAAAAGCTTTATATACAGTCACAAACTGCCACTTACACATTGAAACAAGGCTCAACATTTCTCATAATATAGAGGTTTGCTTCTCTGTTAAAATTCATTAGTTAACCCAAATTTCAACGATGACATTTTTTTTGTCTTCTTCACTGATTGGGACACAGAGAAAACTATATTATCTTATTTCGAAAGTCCAACTGGATCCCGTTAAGATTCAAGTAGATTCCGTAGGTTACAATGAATTTAGACAGATAAAGTATATTATTAAAGGGAGATAATTAAATTCAATACAGTTATTACTTTCCCCCTGCGTGGAATCATTTAAGATTACAAGTTTTGCAGATAAATTGTTATAGAAATGAAGAGAATATATACACCACATACCCACCAACACGAATGCCTGTCCAATAACGGCACGCCCTAGCAGAACAAGTCATGAAAGCATAGCCACTGCTCATCCACCATTCCACAAAAAAATGATGGTTTCAGAACAGCTTTATATACAGTCACAAACTGCACTACACATTGAAACAAGCTCAACATTTCTCATATATAGATTTGTTTCTCTGTTTATTCATGTCTCAAAAATCAAACGATGACATTTTTATTGTCTTCTTCACTGATTGGGACAGAGAACTATATATCTATTTTTCCGAAAGTCACTGGATCCCGTAAGATCAAGTTTAGATCCGGGTAGGATACAATGAATTTTAGGACAGATAAAGTATATATAAAGGGAGATAATTTAAATTCAAAATACAGTTATACTTTCCCCTGCGTGGAAATCACTTAAGAATTACAAGTGTGGCCAGATAAAAATTTGTTATAGGAAATGAGAGAATATATACACAGCAATACCACCACCAATCGATATTGCCAGTCCTATTTACGGTCACAGCGCCTAGCAGAACAGTCATTGGAAAGCATAAGCCACTGCTCATCCACCATCACAAAATTATTGGGATGGTTTTCAGAACAGCTTATATATACAGTTCCACAAACTGCACTACCAACATTTGAAACAAGCTCACATTTCTCATTATATAGAGTTTGTTCTCTGTTATCATGTCTCACAAATTCAACGATGACATTTTTTTTTTGTTTTTTCACTGATTGGGACCCAGAGAACTATATATCTATCTTTTCCGAAAGTCAACATGGAATTCCGTTAGATCAAAGTAGATTCCGTAGGATACAATGAATTAAAGACAGATAAAGTATATAAAAGGGAGAGATAATTAAATACAATACAGTTATACTTTCCCCTGCGTGGGGAGATCACTTAAGATACAAGTTGTGCAGATTAAATTGTTTATAGAAATGAGGAGAATATATACACACATACAACCACATTCGATATGGCCAGTCCAATTACGGCACAGCGCCTAGCAGAACAGTCATGAAAGCATAGCCACTGCTTCATCCACCATCACAAAAAATTGATGGTTTCAGAACAGCTTTGATATACGGTCACAAACTGCACTACAACTATTTGAACAAGCTCAACATTCTCAATATATAAAGTTTGTTCTCTGTTTTCATGTCTCACAAAAATTCAACGATGACATTTTTATTGTCTTTTTCACTGATTGGACCAGAAAACTATATATCTATTTCCGAAAAGTCAAACTGGATCCCGTAAGATCAAGTAAGATCCGTAGGATACAATTGAATTTAGACAGATAAAGTATATATAAAGGGAGATAATTAAATTCAATACAGTTATACTTTCCCCTGCGTGGGATCACTTAAGATGTACAAGTGTGCAGATAAATTTGTTATAGAAATGAGAGAATATATACACACATACCACCCACATCGATATGCCAGTCCAATTACGGGCACAGGCGCCTAGCAGAACAGTCATGAAAGCATAGCCACGTGCTCATCCACCATCACAAAAAATGATTGTTTTCAGAACAAGCTTTATATTACAGTCACAAACTGCACTACACATTGAAACAAGCTCAACATTCTTCATATATTAGAGTTTGTTCTCTGTTATCATGTCTCACCAAATCAACGATGACATTTTTATTGTCTTCTTCACTGATTAGGATCAGAGAACTATATATCTATTTCCGAAAGTCAACTGGATCCCGTAAGATCAAGTAGATCCGTAGGATACAATGAATTTAGACAGATAAAGTATATATAAAGGGATATATATATAGGTTTAGTTTGCGAATATGAGGCAAACCGATTGGTTGATGGGTCTGATGACGAGAAGAAAATCTTGAAAGCCGAAGCACGGGCAAACAAGTAATGCGAGAGGAAAGGGCGAAGAAAGCACGTTCAGCACGGCATCCCTACAAGAGAAAACCGCCTGTTGCTGTCATGAACCAAGCAGTTCGGGTGCCACAGTCAACCTCCCGTCGTCCACCTGGTTTATGTTTTGCTTGTGGCAATCCGGGACATTGGAAAGGGTAACATGAATGTCATGTCAATTCTGGCTTTAATAACAATATGATAAGTATTTTTTGTGATACTAGTGTAGTTATTGCAGATAAAATGCTAAACACACTGTACCGGTTGTCTTTAAAGAAGACATATATATCTCTGAGAATAATAATTCTGAGATGGTCAAAGAAAACAATATTCATAAGGTTTTATCCCCTGTAGGGCGTATGAGACGTCATGCTTCAAAATGGTCAGAAGCTACGGACAGTAAGTATATTTCGGATGTAATAAACAAGGGTTATAGATTGCAGTTTAAAGACAGTCCAGAAAGAGCAGTGTTAAGAAATAACAAATCATCAAGAAAGAATTTACAGTTTGTAGAAAAAGAAGTTGAGATTTGTTGTCTAAAGGCATTATTTCTAGAAGTGAAGTAATTCCAAATGTTGTAAATTATCTTGCATACAACAGAAAAGAAAAACCAAGATTAGTGTTAGATTGTAGACACATAAACCCGTGTTTGCATCAATTTAAAATAAAATTTGAAGATATTAAAGTGGAAAGGCTTTATTTGAACACAATTTTTTTCTTTTTTACTTTGATTTAAAAGGAGCATACCATCACATTGATAGTTTGGTTGAACACAGAACTTACTTAGGTTTTTCATATTCAAAAAAAGGAAAAGATAAATACTTTGTTTTTTAATTCTTTACCATTTGGCATCAAAACAGCAGGTCACATTTTTACAAAAGTATCAAAGGTATTAGTTGCTTATTTACGATCTCAAAGTCATAGAATTATTATGTTTTTAAACGACGAATCGGTGGCGATCAAAATTATGAACTTGCGTTTAAATCTGGTGTGAGTATACGAGCAAACTATTTTAGAGTTCGGTTTCTTACTTGCAGACGAAAAATGCAACTGGTTACCTTCTCAATGTGTCACGTGGTTAGGTCCAATTTTAGATATGGGCCATTTTTATTATTTATTTCTGAAGAAAAAAAGTTAGAGGTAAGAATCTGTTCTTCATTCTTGCATTTATCAAGTAAAGTACTGCGAAGAAAGATTTACTGCAGGGCACATTATTATTTTCATTACAAAGCGTCTTAGGAAATTAAGTACGCTTAATGACCAGGGAAATGTTTAAATGTATTAATTCAAGGGCATGTTGAAATGCTTGCATTTTAGTTTCCGTTCAAGCTGTCGAAGAGCTAATATTTTGGAAAGAAAATGTTAATTTATTGAACCATAAAGGTAACAATTTGAAACACGATCATGTGTGTTTGAACAACGTATTTATAGATGCTAGCGATGTAGGCTATGGCGGTTACGAAGAGAAAGCAGAAGTTTTTTCAAAGCATTCAGAAAAGTTATCGAGCAGTATGAATATGTGTAAATGTTTACGTCAGTGCACAGGGTGAGTTATTAACAGAAAGGTCGCAATTGTTTTCGAAAGAAGACAGTATAGGTAAGGTAGATTTGTTCCCGGATGTGAACTTTTATATTTGTCCCCGGAAGTGGACACAGCAAGTAGCATAGTTATAAATCGGTCCCCGGAGATGGACACAACAAGTTACATAAAAAAAAACATGGTCCCTGGAAGTGGACATAGCTAATAGCATTATGAACTTGAACTGCCACTGTCATGGCGTGAATACCCTCAGAATCAACAGTAGTCATTTAAAGCTCGAGGACAACCTCCCAGCCAAATCTGAGGGAAGTAAGCCAGTGTATTCTACATCATTTTAGTGGCAAGATCAAAGTGACCTTTACCTTTGACCTACTGCCCTCAAAATTGAAACTGCCACTGAATGACTTCAATACCCCTCCCCCCTATTTATGCAACTTTGCCTGGAGGTCAAGTCCCCTGTGTCCTGAAAATAAATAGGGTTTATCTACTAATCATGACTTACCGCCATGCCAAATATGATGACTGTGGGGGTCAAAGGATTTTTAAGTTATTGGGCGGAAAAGTTTTCTTCAATCAAGGAACCGCCTCCGTGGTCGAGGGGTTAGAGTCGATGACTTCTAATCCAATTACCTCTCTGGCGTGGGTTCGATCCCCGGGAGATGCTTTGGTAGTTTAGCGCGGAGGAAGGTAGTCTAGTACTGGTGTAACTCTCCAGGAACGATGGTTAGGAAACTACCCGCCTGTATGACTGAAATACTGTTGGAAAAAAGGCGTAAAAATGAAATAAACAAACAAACAAACAAACAAAATTCAATCAAGGCCCCTGTGACCTTGACCTTTGACCTGGTGACATCAAAATCAATAGGGGTCATCTACTAATCATGACTAACTGCATGCCAAATATAAAGACTATGAGTCAAAGGAATCTTAAGTTATTGGGCGGACAAGCATTTTTCAGTCAAGACCCCTGTGACTTTAACCTTTGACCTGGTGACGTCAAAATGAACAGGGATTATCTACTAATCATGACTAACCTGCATGCCAAATATGAAGACTGTGGGTCAAAGTAATCTTAAGGTATTAGGCAGAAAAGCTTTTAAGTCAAGGCCCCTGTGACCTTGACCTATGACCTGGTGACTTCAAAATCAATAACGAGCATTAACTAATCATGACTAACCTCCATGCCAAATATGGAGACTGTGGGTCAAAGGATTTTTTAGTTATTGGGCGGACAAACTTTTTCAGTCAAGACCCCTGTGTCCTAAAAATCAATAGGGATCGTGTACTAATCATGACTAACCGCCATGCCAAATATGAAGTATGTGGGTCAAAGGATTTTTAAGTTATTGGGCGGAAAAGCTTTCTTCAGTCAAGGCCCCTGAGTCTTTGACCTTTGACCTGGTGACCTCAAAATGAATAGGGGTCATCTACTAATCATGACTAACCTGCATGCCAAATATGAAGATTGTGGGTCAAAGAATTCTTAAGTTACTGGGCAGACAATATTCTTTCATTCAAAGCACCTGTGACCTTGACCTTTGACCTGGTGACCTCAAAATCAATAGGGGTCATCTACTAATCACAACTAACCTGCATGCCAAATATGAAGACTGTGGGTCAAAGAAATCTTTAGTTATTTAGCGACAAGCTTTTTCCAGTCAAGACCCCTGTGACCTTGACCTTTGACCTGGTGATTTCAAAATCAATATGGGTCATCTTCTGATCATGACTAACCTGCATGCCATATATAAAGACTGTGGATCAAAAGATTCTTAAGTTATTGGGCGGACAAGCTTTTTGAAGTCAAGGTCCCTGTGACCTTGACATTTGACCTGACGACCTCAAAATCAATCCTGCATGCCAAATATGAAGACTGTGTCAAAGGATTCTTAAGTTATTAGGCGGACAAGCTTTTTCAATCAGGGCTCCTGTGTCATTAAAATCAATAGGGGTCATTTAATACTAATGACTAATCGCCATGCCAAATATGAAGACTGTGGGTCAAAGGATTCTTAAGTTATTGGGTGGAGAAGCTTTTTCGGTCAAGACCCCTGTGTCCTAAAAATCATAAGGGGTCATCTATTAATCATGACTAACGGCCATGCCAAATATGAAGACTGTGGGTCAAAGGATTTTTAGGTTATTGGGCGGAAAAGATTTCTTCAGTCAAGGCCCCTGTGAACTTGACCTTTGACCTGGTGACATTAAAAAAAATAGGGGTCATCTACTAAACATGACAAACCTGCATGCCAAAGATGAAAACTGTGGGTCAAAGGAATCTTAGGTTATTGAGCGGATAAGCTTTTTTCAGTCAAGGCCCCTGTGACCTTGACCTTTGTCCTGGTGAACTCAAAATCAATAGGGGTCATCTTCTGACCACGACAAACCTGCATGCCAAATATGAAGACTATGGGTCAAAGGAATCTTAAGTTATTGGGCGGACAATACTTTTTCATTCAAGGCCCCTGTGACTTTAACCTGGTTACCTCAAAATAAAAAGGGGAATTCTTAAAATCATGACTAACGTGCATGCCAAATATGAAGACTATGGGTCAAAGGATTCTTAAGTTATTTGGCAGACAATTTTTTCATTCAAGGCACCTGTGACCTTGACCTTTGACATGGTGACCTCAAAAAAAGTATGGATCTTTTACTAATCATGACTAACGTGCATGCCAAATATGAACACTGTGGGTCAAAGGAATCTTAAGTTTTCGGGCGGACAAGCTTACTTCAGTCAAGACCCCTGTGACCTTGACCTTTGACCTGGTTACCTAAAAATCAAAGCGGGTCATTTTCTAATCATGACTAACCTGCATGCCAAATATGAAGACTGTTGATCAAATGAATTTTTAGTTATTGGGCGGATAAGCTTTTTTAACTCAAGGAACCTGTGACCTTGACCTCTGACCTGGTTACCTAAAAATCAAAGCGGGTCATTTACTAATCATGACTAACCTGCATGCCAAATATGAAGACTGTTGATCAAAGGAATTTTTAGTTATTGGGCGGATAAGCTTTTTGAACTCAAGGAACCTGTGACCTTGACCTTTGACCTGGTTACCTCAAAATCCAAGCGGGTCATTTACTAATCATGACTAACCTGCATGCCAAATATGAAGACTGTTGATCAAAGGAATTTTTAGTTATTGGGTGGATAACTTTTTGAAGTCAAGGACCCTGTGACCTTTGACCTGGTAAACGCAAACTCAAAAGGGGTCATCTACTTATAATGACTAACCTCCATGCCAAATATGAAGACTATGGGTCAAAGGAATCTTAAGATATTAGGCGGACAAGCTTTTTCAATCAGGGCTCCTGTGTCATTAAAATCAATAGGGGTCATTTACTACTAATGACTAATCGCCATGCCAAATATGAAGACTGTGGGTCAAAGGATTCTTAAGTTATTAGGTGGAGAAGCTTTTTCGGTCAAGACCCCTGTGTCCTAAAAATCATAAGGGGTCATCTATTAATCATGACTAACGGCCATGCCAAATATGAAGACTGTGGGTCAAAGGATTTTTAGGTTATTGGGCGGAAAAGATTTCTTCAGTCAAGGCCCCTGTGAACTTGACCTTTGACCTGGTGACATTAAAAAAATAGGGGTCATCTACTAAACATGACAAACCTGCATGCCAAAGATGAAAACTGTGGGTCAAAGGAATCTTAGGTTATTGAGCGGATAAGCTTTTTTCAGTCAAGGCCCCTGTGACCTTGACCTTTGTCCTGGTGAACTCAAAATCAATAGGGGTCATCTTCTGACCACGACTAACCTGCATGCCAAATATGAAGACTATGGGTCAAAGGAATCTTAAGTTATTGGGCGGACAATACTTTTTCATTCAAGGCCCCTGTGACTTTAACCTGGTTACCTCAAAATAAAAAGGGGAATTCTTATAATCATGACTAACGTGCATGCCAAATATGAAGACTATGGGTCAAAGGATTCTTAAGTTATTTGGCAGACAATTTTTTCATTCAAGGCACCTGTGACCTTGACCTTTGACATGGTGACCTCAAAATAAGTATGGATCTGTTACTAATCATGACTAACCTGCATGCCAAATATGAAGACTGTGGGTCAAAGGAATATTAAGTTATCGGGCGGACAAGCTTACTTCAGTTAAGACCCCTGTGACCTTGACCTTTGACCTGGTTACCTAAAAATCAAAGCGGGTCATTTACTAATCATGACTAACCTGCATGCCAAATATGAAGACTGTGGGTCAAAGGAATCTCAAGTTATCGGGCGGACAAGCTTACTTCAGTCAAGACCCCTGTGACCTTGACCTTTGACCTGGTTACCTAAAAATCAAAGCGGGTCATTTACTTATCATGACTAACCTGCATGCCAAATATGAAGACTGTTGATCAAAGGAATTTTTAGTTATTGGGCGGATAAGCTTTTTGAACTCAAGGAACCTGTGACCTTGACCTTTGACCTGGTTACCTAAAAATCAAAGCGGGTCATTTACTAATCATGACTAACCTGCATGCCAAATATGAAGACTGTTGATCAAAGGAATTTTTAGTTATTGGGCGGATAAGCTTTTTGAACTCAAGGAACCTGTGACCTTGACCTTTGACCTGGTTACCTCAAAATCCAAGCGGGTCATTTACTAATCATGACTAACCTGCATGCCAAATATGAAGACTGTTGATCAAAGGAATTTTTAGTTATTGGGTGGATAACTTTTTGAAGTCAAGGACCCTGTGACCTTTGACCTGGTAAACTCAAACTCAAAAGGGGTCATCTACTTATAATGACTAACCTCCATGCCAAATATGAAGACTATGGGTCAAAGGAATCTTAAGTTATTGGTCGGACAAGAAAAAACCGACGGCTGGACATCCGGACGGCCGGATAGCCGGACGGACAAGCTGCTTCCAGTATACCCCCCTTACAACATTGTTACAACATTTTAACAATACTTAAAATATTATATAATGTACACGAAAATGCAATTCTGACAAATAGATGCACAAAGATTGAACCCTGATGTATATTTTAAACAGGATTTTAAAATAAAAACTTCTAGTTTAGACCCAATTCAGGATGTAGCCGGGTTTATGTGGTCAAGATCCCCATAATTATATATTCTTTATTAACCAACTTATATAAATAATGTTCCTACTTATACTTTTAACAGATAAATAAAGATAATAATGATTTATTTATTACTTTTATAAGTGAAAGAGCACTAACCATTTTTCACGCAAATTCATAAGCTATCCAATATGGCAACAAATGACGTCACGGTGGCATATACGTTGAAGTTGAAATCGTGAATTAATGAAGTTGAAATCGTGAATTTGTGAAGTTGAAATCGTGAATACACAAAGTTGAATTCATGAAGTTGAAATCATGAATTCGTGAAGTTGAAATTGTGAATTATTGAAGTTTAAATCGTGAATTCATGAAGTTGAAATCGTGAATTCGTGAAATTGAAATCATGAATTCACGAAGATGAAATCGTGAATCGTGAAGTTGAAATTCATGAAGATGAAGCTTCATGAAGCTGAATTCCAGTTTGCAGGCATCGAAAAAAATGACCAAAAAACATGCTTTTTTTTAAAGCGGCATGAATGTAAAAGAAATCACTGATCGGGAAATGTCGCTTATTTGCATACCTCTTTTTGGGAGGAAAGCTTTCTGTGACATGTAGTTGAATTTCAGTCAGTGGTGTTGACATAATTCCGAGACAGAGTGAATGACTAATAGCCTAAAAATCCGATAAAAAAGCCGCGGCTTATTTCAAATTTTGGTAAGAGATTATAATAAGTAACATACTAGATGGTATCTAATTTTAAAGGTTGGTTATTTTCTATAAATGCATCTCCGTTTTGAAAGCACAAATTACACTAAACTAATTTCTTCATTGAAAGTGCCCAGAAAATAGATCAAGTAAGTAAAAAACGACTCAAATGAGCTTACTGTTGCCATTGATCATCTTGCCATCGAGAAGTTTCTTCGGTTTGTATTTCCTGATTGCCTCTATAAATGCATCCGAATCTTCTTTAAACGACTCTTCCAAATCCTTTTCGTCTAAACATTCTAATCTAGCAAGTTTTTTTCTTCCTGCAACTGGGGCGTCCATAACAAAACATTCACGCTTTAGAAAAAATGTCCGAATACATGCACGAATTTGGTTGTATCTGATTTGTTCATTGGGATGTAATGCATCATTCTTCAATGAAAGTTTTCTCTCTAGGTAGTCATTTGGAGTCTCTTCATCCAAATCGTGTGAAAAGTCTCTTAAGCACAGAACGAATTTTGGAAAATAAAGTCCAATGTCGGATGAATATGCAGTTTGTTCTTCATTTTCTCTTACTGATACCTTCTTAGCGTAGTACGTGACGAATCTATTAAGGTTAATATAAAGATTTGTTTTATATATCAATATAGGCGTTCAATGTTTCATTGTCACACAAAGTGTTTTATGAACATCGGCAAGATGCTTGCCTTGTAAATAAATTATAAAATAAAATGAAGTATTACTTTTTGTGTGTGTAAATTCTGCATTATAGTTTATGAACTAACAACAGCAATATTTCGAAACATATGTTCATTACTATTTAAGACCGGATTACAACATTAATATAGAATAAAAAAGGGTCACCAAGTGCATATGCATCAAATATTATTGACCTCTCTAAATTGTGACGGAGAGACGTGCGTTCTTACTGAGTTGACGCTATTGCCTCTATAAATGCATCCGAATCTTCCCGTAACGATTTATTCTTTGATCTTCTTCGATAGCTAAAATTTCAAAAGCAACATTTTGCCCCATAGGAAGTTGTTTATATATTTTCTACTACTTTTCAACCCAAATTTACAACTTAGCTCACCAGGGAGAGCATCGGTTTTGTAATCAAGAAGTCGCTGGCTCGATCCTTGGGCAGAGCGAAATATCTCCGTAATAGTTGGACTCGGTTATTGACATGTTGGGTGATCACGAAATATTTTTTATTGCAAAACTGGGTCACCGCTAATGCTATTTGCTATTTTTTCGTTATATCTTTCAATATTTGACCATGTGCCAGATAAATATATGCCAGTTCCAATTGAATATACCTTTCTATTGTAGCTCTTTTACTTTTCAAATTATCCTTACAGAATATTTCTTTCCAGCAACACTTTAAATTAAAACATGCGGTAACATGTCACAATTTCTGCAAGCATACTGGAAAAATACAAGACATACAATAGAAAAATATGTACCATTGGAATCGGAAAATATTTGTCTAGAACATGGTTTATGTTTATTATTAAAATATTGTTTTTGTTTGTTTGTTTTTTTAGGTTTTACGTCACACCGACACAGTATAGGTCATTTGGCGACGTTCCAGCTTTATTACGTGTGGAGGAAGACCTTAGGTGCCCTTCCGTGCATTATTTCACGCACGAACGGGCACCTGAGTAGAACCACCGACGTTCCGTAAGCTAGCTGGATAGCTTCCTAACATGAAAAAATCCAAAGTCCCTGTCGGGATTCGAACCAATAGCGTTGAGGGGCAAGTGGTTTAAAGTCAACGACCTTAACCCCTCGGGAACGGACGCCCCATTTAAAAATTGAAAGACATAACAGGAGAGAGCAAATACCTTTTAAATAATGGGCGTGTCAATTACTGGTGAGCCGATGTAATCGTTCACATATGTCACGTGATCGCCCACCTTGTACTGAGTCTACTGGTCATTTGATTCTAACCGCAGATTTGAAAATCATGTAGTTTTAATAACCGGTCAGATGTAGAAAATTAGTAATAACTGGTAAGTTGCCAGGAAAGTCGGTCAGGCGGACGGACCGACTGCCGATATATCAACAAAACTGTGTTAAAATCAACGTATTAACCAAGCAAAAGGAAAATCACTCATCCCTGATTGTCAACTGGATAAGTATATAAATAGATTGGTCAAATGGGACTCTACAAGACCATCCTTTCGGGGGAGCAAAATAACAACATTACCCTAGTTTATCCAATGTATCCCTGTCGATGACTCCTTTTGTATTGTAAATGAAAGTACTACATATCAGCGTTGTGATGCAAAGTAGCTTACAGTCGTTTTCTGAGTTTTCCTGCAAAAGATAATTTGAAGTATACTAAAATAATAGATTAACATGTAATTATAAGCACTTGATGGCAGAAACATTTTTTTCCACTAGCGCTCTTGAAATTGTATTTGTCGCTGACAGTTTGCGGGATAGACAGTTCGAGTTCGAGTTCAAGAGGGAGGGGAGGGTGAGGGGGGGAGAGGTTCCTTGCGTGTGCGCGTATTTTTAAAAATTGATTTATTGATTTGATATGCGTGTCTGTTACAGATAAAAGTGCGGATAGCTGGTAACAAAGGGTAGAATTTTTTTTGCCATTTAGTGTCTATGCATGTTATCACATTACAGAAACCATTCATAAAGTTTCTGTCGTATCTACCTTTTTCTCATTCGTTCAAGTGGACACAATTTTTGTTGTTGATCTTTTGTTTGTTTGCTTGCATTTGAGTATGTGATGTTTTCTTGTTTGGAATTTCTGAAAATGTGGTTCAAAATATGGATTTAACTGAAGCAGATATGTTTTATATTTAATCACAAATTTTGTATGTACATAATTTTTTTTTTAAATATTTAGTATTTCCAATTACAAAGTAATCAAAAAAGTTAATTGGTTTAAGTTCTTGCAGCTTTTATTAATTTTTTTCGAGTCCGCTTCCCCGAGCCAACCAGGACGACTGGTGTCATATGAAGAAACATGATCATGACCCGATTAGGGCTCAAACCCATGATCCCTTAAAAGTTATTTAAAAGGCATATAAACCCATAGAAATGTTTTGTTCTTAAAGTAAGAATGTCCTAATAATGAATTTCGAACATGTAAGATGTTATGACGTGACGAAAATAGCGCTTTACTTAAAAGAAAGCAAAATGTGAACAGTGGTATTTTGACTTCCACACAAGAATACCAAACCACTTTAACGGGATGTGTGATAACATTTGTTTCAGCAACATTGGTCACCGCTAAAGGCCACATCCATGATTTTAAAGGTATTTGGTTTTTCAGTTACCGCTTTTAATGGTACATATTTGTGCTTATTAAGATTAGCTTTCAAAAATTTGTAACACAATATTACCGCATCTTTTCATCCAAATATTACAGAAAAATTTATGCAAGCATAACGGGGAAAGTAACAGGACGCCCATTATCGGTGACCCAATGTTACCGTTTACATGTGTCACGTGATCACTCACCCTGTGTAAATTTACTAACTGACAAAAGACAAAAGAGTTAAAAGATAGCGAAACTGAATGGCCAATGAGTAACTTTTCTGAAACTGAAACAGATCTCAAAAAGTATAAAGATAAAAAAATGTTTACATTTTGGGAAATTAATGGTCCTTTTATTAGACATTTCATTAAACATTTTCTCACACATCTAAAAAGAAGCAATATTGGATTTTATTCATGTTTAAAGAATCAAATTTTACTTTATTGTTAAAGCAAATTATTAACATTAAATGTCAAACGACACATATGCCCCCTTATCTAGCCATTGACTCACATTGGTAATTTTGTTATAGAAACTTGCCATAAATGGGTACATGGAAGTGTTCAGTTATGGAAAAAAGAAAAATAATAACCTACTAGTTATTATCAATTATTATTATGTGAAATATAAATACCTTGACCTTTGAACTAGTGATCCCATTATGACTAATCAATATGTGTAATATGTAGATTGCGATAAAAAGTTTTCAAGATAATAAGTGGAAACAATATTCGCATTTAAGGCCCCTGTGACCTTTACCTTTAAACTAGTGATCCCCAAATCTATAGGTGTCATATATTACATATGGCTATTAAATATGTGAAATATGAAGACTTTGTGATAAATAGCTTTCAAGATAATGAGCAGACAACATTCTAACAATTAAGGCCCCTGTGGCCTTGACCTTTGACCTAGTGACCCCAAAATTAATAGGGGTCATCTAATAGTTATTACCAATTTATGTGAAATATGAAGACTTTGTGTTAAATTGTTTCAAAGATAATAAGCGGAAACTATTCTAACATTTAAGGATCCTGTGGCCTTGACCTTTGACTTAGTGACCCCAAAATCAATAATGGTCATCTACTAGTTATTACAAATCACTATGTGAAATATAAAGACTTTGTTATTCGAATAGTTTTTAAGATAATCAGCAGAATCCATTCTGACATTTAAAGATCCTGTGACCTTAAGATTTGAGTGACCTAGTGACCCCAAAATCAATAAGGGTCATCTACTAGTTATGACCTATCAATATGTGAAATATGAAGGCTTTGTGATAAATAGTTATCAAAATGAGAAGGGGAAACTATTCTGATATTTAAGACACTGTTGACCTTGACCTTTGAACTAGTAATGCCAAAATAAATTGGGATCATCTACTAATAATGACCAATCACTATGTGAAAATTGAAGACTTTGTGATAAATTGCTTTTAAGATAATGAGCGGAAACCTAAGTAACATTCAATGCCCCTTTGACATTGACCTGTGACCCTAAAATCAATAGAGGTCACCTACAAGTTATGACCAAACAGTATGTAAAATATGAAGTCTTTGTGATAAATAGTTTTCAAGATAATAAGTGGTAACCATTCTGACATTTAAGGCCCCTGTGACATTGATGTTTGAACAAGTGACCTCAAAATTAATATGGGTCATCGACTACTTATGACCAATCACTATGTGAAAATTGAAGACTTTGTAACAAATAGCTTTTACGATAACGAGCAGACAACATTCTAACATTTAAGGCCCCTGTGACCTTGACCTTTGACATAGTGACCCCAAAATTAACAAGGGTCATCTAATAGTTATGGCCGATTTATGTGAAATATGAAGACTTTGTGATAAATAGCTTTCACGATAATGAGCATACAACATTCTAAGATTTAAGACCCTGTGAGCTTGACCTTTGACCTAGTGACCCTAAAATCAATAGGGGTCATATAATAGTTATTATCAAGCAGTATGCAAAGTAAATTGTTTCCAAGATAATAAGCGAAACAATTCTGACATTTAATGATCCTGTGACCTTGACTTTTGACTTAGTGACCCCAAACTCATTATAAGTCATCTACTAGTTATTACAAATCAATATGTGAAATATGAAGATTTTGTTGCAAACAGTTTTTAAGATAATTAGCGGAAACCATTCAGACATTTAAAGATCCTGTGACTTTAACCTTTGGGCATAAAAGATAAGAATCTAAAGTAGCATCCAAAATTTTGTTTCAGGCCAATTTTAGAAATAACAAAATGTAGCTTGAACATGGTCCCTGTTGCTCATGGAAAAGACAATGGAACACTTATACATGCCAATTACAATGCATCTACACTTTTCGACAATGTAGTCACGTGAGCCAAGTGTTTAAACAAACACAGGGCTGCTGAAGTAAATACTACAGTTTACTATAGAGGATTAATGTGGGTTGACTTTGACTTTTTCTATTCTTTATCTATGATATTCACAACGCAATGATAAAGTGCAACCATATGTTAAATCTCAATTTTCCAAAAGCGTTTTTGCAGTACAAGGGCTAATATTCCTTTTTAGCTCATCTGAGCCTTCTCAAGGTGAGCTTTTTAAGGACCGTTGAATGTCTGTCGTCCGTCGTGTGTCCACATTTGTACATTAACACTCTATCGGTCACATTGTTGCCTTAATCATCATACAACTTTGTTAGGATTTTTGTCTAGGTAATTGCTCGGATGAGCTCGAACATGGGTCATCTCGGATTGAAAACTAAGTCACAGGAGCTAAAAATAGAAAAATCTTGTTTACACTCTAGTGGTTACGGTTTTGATCCAAATATTCTGGAAATTGGTCTGAAAGTTTTGTTTTGTTTATTTCTAGGTCTAGTTCGAATATTGGTCATAAGGGGTTAAAAACTAGGTCATACTGCCCAAATATGGAAAAAAACATTGTTAACACTCTAATTGTCACATTTTTGACTCAATTGTCATCAAACTTGGTCAGGATGCTTGTCTAGATAATTGCTCGGATGAGTTTGAACATGGATCATCTCGGATGGAAAACTAGGTCACAGGAGCTAAAATTAGAAAAATCTTGTTAACACTCTAGTGGCTACTGTTTTGTACGAAAGACCGATAGGGCCATTTCGACTTCATGAATTCCCGATTTCATCTTCATGAATTCACATATTTAATTCCCAGCAGGCACTCGACGTTGTTTCAACGTTGAAACAACGTTGAAATATGGTCGTGACGTTGTTCAACCAATATTCAACTATCGACGACCATACGGATATATTGCCAATGTATATACAACGTTGATTCAACGTTGTTTATGGTCGAAGTTTTACATTTAGTTTAATCATTATATAAACTTTAATACCACTAATTTTGTGATATTATTCCTTTAATGAATTAGTCTGTAAGTGATTTTTGTCAGGAAAATTTGCCTTTCAATCTTTTTCCGTATTTTCAAAAATAGCGCTTAAACAAATAAAGTTGGAAATAATTTTTCACTTTCTATTAACGCTTTAAATATTAGTTAATAGGTTTTGTTGTTTGTTGTTTTATTTTTTAGTTCTTTATGTATAATATTAATTAATAAATTGGTATTTTAAATCAAAAATAACGCTGGTCAGGGGAAGTAATTGTTGCGGTAGATATGATTTTGTTTGTTGTCTATGATTATCGTTCGTGCAAATGGTGGCGCTGTTTGGATAATTTGAAAACAACACGATTGGCAATTTATTTGGATTTCGAAGGTATTACCGTTATGTTTTACTTAAGTTTACTGATTATTTTCTAAAATATGATTATTTATTCTTTAAATTCTACTTTAATTTACTTTATGAAATAAATGAGAGATATAGACACATGATTGAGTTGATTTGACACGTTTTCGCGACCTAATTGAATGATTTGGGTTCGGTAGGCCTTGTAAGCATGAAGTTATTGATGTTCTTGGCAATTTATGATTTTACAAATCTTGTCTTTCTTTAATTTATTTTTCATATTATTAAACATTTGTCTGTACTAAATCCTATTTAGAATTTAATCAATTTTTAAATTGAAACCTATAAAGTAGTTCGGCCCACTTAATTTACGTCCCAAGACGATTCGTCAATATATATAACTATGTTTATATTTTATTGATAGTATAATACAGTGTTAATTTGTTTGATAAAAACACATTATAATGATTATTATTAAGTTAAATAACAAATTTGAGCGTTAAACTTTAAAGTTTAATAGTCGTATATTTAAGAGGAATAATAAATCTATTTCTATTTTATTATATATTATTTTATATTCTAGATCCTGGTCCTAGCTGAAATTTAGAGTATTGCAGCTGTAGCCTGTACACCAAACATTCAACATGAAAAGGACTGTCAGGTTTGTTAAATTGAAATTTATTCTTATTCATTTATATATATTTGAATTTCTTTACAATACAAAGTATAAATTTTTCAACTACTGGATATTTATCTTGTCTTAAAATATATTTTTTTCGGAATATTCCTGTACATAACATTATTAATATAAAATTTACATGTTTGTTGATTTCAGGATGCTGCATAAAATGGTCTTAGCTAGAGCCTAGAATGTTAATTACTTGGAAATATGCTGCAAGGAACTGACGGGGAGCATTTTTTTAACCAATCATAGGTGAGACTTTTAAATAGCTTCTTTTTAAAAAGATTTTGTTGTCTTATATACAGTATTTCCTGTCAATATCAAACTTAGCTATGTTTCAATTTCTATGCTGTTTTATGATGTTAATCTTAGAGAAAAGCATTTTAAGATAAAAACAAATCACTAAGTTGAGTAATTATATGTATAATTTGAGATTGACCAAGTCACTTTTAACTACAAACTTCTTATTTTTATTTTCAGAAGCAGTAAGAGACAGCAAAAGAAGTACTCAAACACTTGACATACCCAGAAAGATCTAGAAGAAAAGATTGGAACAGATTGTAGCTTAATTGTTAAAACTATTAAAATGAATTTAAGCTGCACTTGAACTGTATTTTTGAAATAAAATATCTGAAGTATTTAATATTGTCTTGATATTTTGTTAAACTTGGTTACTTTGCTTTATATCCAAAAATTAAAGTATGGTGGGTTTTCAACGTTGAAATGACATTGAAACTTCAACGTTGTGCCAAATTTTACCATAATTCAACGTTGAAACAACGTTGATGTGCCTGCTGGTTTAACTTCGTGAATTCACATTTTCAACATACGGAATTCATGAATTCACGATTTCATCTTCACGAATTCACGATTTCAACTTCATAAATTCACGAATTCAACTTCACGAATTCACGATTTCAACTTCATGAATTCACGATTTCAACTTCACGAATTCACGATTTCAACTTCACGAATTCACGATTTCAACTTCATGAATTCACGATTTTAACTTCACGAATTTAACTTCGTGAATTCACGATTTCAACTTCATGAATTCACGATTTCAACTTCAGGAATTCACGATTTCAACTTCACGAATTCACGATTTCAACTTCATGAATTCACGATTTCAACTTCACGAATTCACGATTTCAGCTTCAAGATTTCAACTTCAAGGTATATGCCACGTGATCGTGACGTCATTTGTCGCCATATTGGATAGCTTAGAAGTTGCGTGAAAAAAATGGTTAGTGATTTTTTACTTATATAAGTTTTAAATATATCATTATTTTCATTATAAATAGGTTAAAAGTATTAGTAGGAAAATTATTCATATTAGTTGGTTTAAAAAGAAAATATTTTGGGATCTAGAACACATAAATCTGCCTATATTCTGAATTGGACACCGGGGTCTAAACCAAAAGTTGTTTTTTTAGATACTCTTTAAAATATTCATCAGGGTTCAATCTGCGCATCTGTTTGTCAGAATTGCATTTGCGTGTACAAGATATAATATAGTAGGTAATTGTATTGTTATCTAATTGCAGATGCTGGTGTTATTTCTATGGCGTTGACTGCATTGGCAATAGGAGAACGTATTGTAAATAAAGAAACGATGATGAATTTGATAGTTCATTATTTCTCGGTTGGAGATATTAGCTAGTCTTCTGTTGATTGATGGAATAAAAGTTAGTTATCGTCACTTAAAAGTAATCGTTAGGAAATTAGTGTTTCATAGTCGAACAGTAGAATCGAATAATGAAGATATTTTTTCGTGCAATTCTTGCAGAACTATCTGGGAGTGGTAAATGTATGTACATCGTTCAACGGTTGTAAGATTCATGCGGATAGCACATCAAGATGACATGAAAAGAAGAAAACGTAAGCGACGTCTGCAGAGGAAGTATTCGTGTCCGGGTCCAAGCGGCGTATGGCACATCGATGGATACGATAAAAACAATGCGATGTAACAATGCACTGTGTTTTATAACTCTCATAGGAAGTTTAAATCTATTTGGTCTTTTCATTCAATTTGGCGTCAGAAGATTATTATTTTCTTAGTTATATGCCCTTTTGTTTTTACCAAAATCATGTTTGGTATATTATTTATACTCTTCTTTTATCAAGGCAATTAGTCCCTTTTGTTACTATTTGTATATTTGTTACAATTATAACAGACTTTGATATTTCTATCATCTATCTTCTGTTACTGACTACAGTGGTGACACAAACAGAACACAGTGCAGTCATGTCACATAGCATTTACAAGTCTTATCAGCCTTGTTTGTATTCAATGGAATTACTTTCCTTACCAGGTAGGCATCAGTGAAAGCATATATCAAATATTTTTCACCTCTTTTTAATTATGGACAGTGCATAAGATAAGTATAATTATGCAAAAAATGGTTTATAAAACATTCGGAAAAAATCTACAATAGTACTTAATCTGAATATAACATGACCTGTGCGTAGGAATAATTTGGTAAGGTATCTGTAATGAGCACATTTTTTTGCGCGGAGCTTCTCAATTGCTGCATTGCAGCAACATTTGTACTTGTCGCTTATAGAAGTATCATTACATGTGACCTGGAGGCTAGACCTAGTTTAAGTTGAAACTTAAACCAAAAGGGATATACCCTGTCTTGCCAAGATGCAAAGACAATTTTTAGTCAATAAACATTATCACTAATTAGAGTTTTGCCGTAAGAGAGAATTTCTTCAGATTTATTTTACCAGATACAAGGATACCTGAGTCATCAGCATATAATAAAAGCTTATTGCTTAGGGTTGCAGACATGTTTTGAATTTGAAATGGACAAAGGCAGTATTGTATGCATGATTATTCAATATTATTATAATATACTGCATTTCTATAGCACTCTTTTCATAAATAATAAATGTTCAAGAGTGCTTTACATAAATCTGATAAAACATAATCATATATATATAAGACATAAGGTACTATATTAATTAAATAAACCTCTTAAACAATAATGATAATCTAAAACCAGTAAAGGATGGTATGAAATACAGACACATTTAGTTTAAAATCAAGGCTCAATTAAACAAAAAAAAATCCTATAAAAGATTTGAACGAAATAAGATTGTTAAAAAAGTAACAAACAAAAGTAAAAAAGAAACCAATTATAAAGTAAAACCCTAAGACATAAAATCAAAGACACAATTTACACTGATAATATAGCAAAAGTAGTACATGTAGGGGGCAGGGGACATATTCGAATGATGGCCCCAGTCAAATTTTTTAATAACTCAGACATGGTGTTTTGGAGGTACTGATAACTTCTGATATTTCTCTGTCATTGTAATTCTTTCTTGTTTGTGTGTAGGAAATGAGAAGTATTTTATATATATAATATTATAGAGGGTTTTTACCCGAAACTAAGCATTTTGGTAGCTTTGTATGTATTTCTGACTCTCCGAATGGAGGTGAAAAAGTTAAAAATCAAGCTTTGACAGTTGGCGCCAAACAAGTAAGAAATTTCAGATAAATTTTGTGAAAAATCTAAACGTATGACAGACACTTTATTGGTCATTTCTGAAAATGCCATAGCTTGCACTGTGTGTTACTGATATTTTTAAAGGAATCGGGCGGATTCTGGAGTATGCTGCACCTTCATGAAGATTGCCCATATTGGTATATTTTAGGTGTGATTTTGGCTGGGTGGGGGTAAATATAAATTGCTGTCAGTCATTTTTTGAAGGAGCAATGCATGCAAACTATTATTTTCTTCAATGTATGTCATATATCATTGAATAATGCTGTGCAACTGATTATCTGCCTGTGAAACAAATTTTGAAATATTTGGAATTGTGTTTCTGGTCACACTGAAATACAAAATTTTTCATTTTTAGGTCCCCTGCCCCCTGTATGTTGTTTTATTAAACTAACGTCCATAGAACCTTATGAAATAATGTGTTTTGAGAGCTCTCTTAAAACTTGGCAATGTATTACAGTCTCTAATGCCGGGTGGTAACGCATTCCATAATTTCGCTGCAGCTGTCTGGAAGCACCCGTCACCATATCGTACTGTCCGAGATTTAGGCACAACTAATGTCATTGAGTTATTCTGGGACCTCAGATTCCTGACTGGGATGTACACGTCTATCAAGTCAAAATTTTATATTCGACCCGATACTCTACCGGAAGCCAGTGAAGTTCACGTAAGATAGGCGTTATGTGGTCATATTTGAGTATATATATGATACTTTTAGATCTACAAAAGGCATAAAAGAGGACCTAAAATGAACCTCAGGGGAACACCATAGGTACTCGGAGCAGTAAAATAATGAGTACCAGCCACATCCACCAGCTGCTGTCCATCAGAAATAAGACTTGAACCATGTAAGAATGTCATTACTTATGGCAAATGCTATAAGTTTCATGAAGAAGAAGAATAATAAGAAGGAGAAGAAGAATAATAAAAAAGAAGAAGAAAAAGAAAACGAAGAAGAAGAAGAAGAACTTCTTCATGTGCAGTATAGTGTGATCAACTGTATCATATGCCTTTTGTAGATCTAAAAATATCATGCATACAATACTGCCTTTGTCCATTTCAAATTCAATACAATCTGTTAAATGAATCAAACATGTGTCAGTTGAAAAACAACTTCCAAACCCTGACTGAAACTGCTTGACCATGACTCAAACCCATGACTGTCAAAAGATCAACTGAGCTATCCGGCGGGCTACACATTTCCTCTTTAATATCATTTTATATAAATTTAAATGCAAGTCTCATCCATCATAACTGTAAGTCTTTAAATACAGAAATATTGTGAGTCACATTATATCCATATACTAAGATATACATATATGCACATAACATTAATTATTCCCAGTTTCCATTAGAAATAAATATAACATCCTATTAGCATTGGTACTTGGATGGAAATTCATAATCTTGTAGAAAGAAAACTATAATGTATAGTATAAAAGAAAAAAAAATCTCAAATAGTCTATATCATATAATAAAGATTGAGTTGCGTGAGTGTCTAAACATTAAATGCATTCTCTTACAGTAACAAATACTGTTCCATTAGACTTTACTATATAACTAACTGCATATACATTGTATATCAAGTGTTTAAAATTGATAACTTAAGGATGTTATCCTTTCTATGTTTCAATATATGGACATAAGCACCTATATGCATAGCTTTAATGTTACAACTTTCATTTTTATCAAAGGTTATTTTATTAACAATTTATATACAAACACATAGAAAATAATAATTAGTTTCACATAGTAATAAGAAGATTCCTGTAGCAGAATACCTGTAGGTTTGTACTAACTGAACAAACTAGAAAAAACCAGTCTATACGGTATATAAAGCCAGTAAAAAAACTATTAATATTCACTCCTCAGGGCCTCTATGCCTTTGATGACCTTACAACTGGTAAATTTATACAACAAAAATAGTAAGTAATACCTAAGATAGAAAGAAAAGAACAAATAATTTAGTAAACATGAGTTATTTCCCCTCAAAATAGAGAAAACCTGAAACCCAAAAGAACCTCTTAGAGGTCATCTAGTGTGTAAACTTAATGGGTGTGATTTAACAATGACATCATTATATTTATGCAATTTTATTATCACACATGGGTCAAGTGTTTTTATGAATTTATTACTGAGGAATTTAGACAATCGGCGAGTAATTCATTTTCATCTCTTTGGTAAGTACCATGTACGCACCAAATTTTTCTGAATCAGGATAAACTGATAATAAGGAAAATAAATCAAAATATTTCTTTCCGCCATCAATGCATTTTTTCTTCTTTTTTTAATTTCTTAAAATCGGTAAAATGAAAAATAAAAAACTAGCGTACAATAACTCAAAAGAACGAATTGCAAGTGCGTGAAGACGTTCCAAACGTTTGTAATTACGACAAGGATGAGCAATTATGCAAATTCTTGAAATGTTGTGGTTTGTGTTAATGTCTAGCGCCTGACAAGTAGCTTTTGTTAATCCGTGACACGTGTCATCTTTAAAAATAAATGACAAAAGATTGTCTGGCCGTTTCACCTCGCTGACCGCTTAAGATGATCGAGTTTAAGATTCGGGAAGCATTTTAGATGACCGTTGAACACATGTATTAAATAGAGTGGTTTTCGTCGGGAGCGTCACAAAATGGCCGTAGGTCTACCAGACAATGCTATGTGCCAAAAACAAAAGCTCTGGGAATTATATTTTTCAACAAAAAGATATGTTTTCCTATATATACTAAGTCTACATAAAGAAAGTGACTCCCGGGGCAGGACCAATTTTGACCTTAGGGTTATGTTTAATAGAACTTTTGTAAAGAGCTACAAATTGTTTTTGCATGCCAAACTAATGTTTTGAAAAGTACTTAAATGGGCTAGAGTTACTGTCAACTGCATTGAAACCGAGGAGCAACTTTTTTCTGTCTTTTTATTCTTTACTTTAACATTATTCATGTGTCTCTCGTATCACTCTTTGAAAGAACAAGATTGAATTTGTGAAAAAATGCTATGCCAGCGCATTAATACGAATGTCAGACATAATCCCCTTCGGACAAAATCCCCTTCGCCTACCCGGACAAAATCCCCTTCATGGGTGGACATAATCCCCTTCATGTTTTTGCAAGGCTGGACAAAATCCCCTTCACTACCCGGACAAAATCCCCTTGTTTCATAGGTTTCTAATGTATTATTATGCTCCATGAAGATTGATGATTAATGTATTACTATACTCCCTAAAAATTGATGAAAAATGAACTTGTGTTTTTTTTATTTATAATTATGTATCAATAGTTAACCTTTATTTAGTTTAGAAGTTTTTATTTAAGTTATTGTAAATTATCAACTGCATAACACATATTTGATTAGGCAATTTCTTTAATTGTTTTAAATTGATCAGTATGAAAAACATTTTTATTAGCCAATAATTGTTTCATTGATTGTATAAGTTGATAATTCTAATTGATATATACTATCCATTGTTACAATTTCTATTGATGAAAGAGTGATAATTTAATCAAACCAAGATCACTGCACTACTTGATTGATTGTTATGAATGCTTTAACAAAGCAATTTTAATGTGATTAAAATGTGCTAATTGAATGTGCTTTTCTGCTGAAATAATGTTTCTACTTATTTATACATTAAGATATTTACCACACAGCATAATGCAGTATGTCGCTCTCATACCCACTTTATAAACCGAAAATTCCTCCGAGGGGGATTTTGTCCTAGGTAGCAATTTTATGAAGGGGATTTTGTCCACTTCAAAATTTCACACATGAAGGGGATTATGTCCACCCATGGAGGGGATTATGTCCAGATATACAAAAATACATGAAGGGGATTTTGTCCGAAGGGGATTATGTCCGTACACCCATTAATACAACACTTAATATTAGGAACAGAAGATTTTGATTTTGTTTCTTTACAATTGAACTTCCAATTAGGCAGTTGTGTCAAGTAAATTTGAGGCTCATCATAGTTGTATTAAACTTTGAAACACAGTTACAGTTATTTTTCTTAAATACTATCTTTTTTTAAGCATAACCTATTTCTGAAAACATAAAAAGCAATGGGGCTATTGGCCCAAAAGTGCTCACCTTAGGACAGACTGTTATTTGTGTAAAAGCAGTAAATACTAATATTACAAGAATTTGAATAATGATAATCACAATACCAAATTTGATGCAAAATGTATTTTTCAATTATACTATATAGTACGTCTTAATTTCATAGCTGTACATCAAGAAAGTAGGTCACTAGGTCAAGATCTATGTCATTAGATATCAAATTTCAATTCTACACTTGAAATTGTGCACATGGTCAAAATGTAATAGCTGTATATAAACAAGAGCACCGCTAGGCGGAGCATTACATGTCCGAAAGTGTGTTTTTTTAGTAACGATGAAGCATCTGTAAGACATGGGAATTAAATAAAGTATAACCTCCTTCAAAAAGCAACCCTCCTTTATAGCTGAAGAACCTTCATATATATATATTTATTATTGTTCTATGTTATAACTGAAGTCATATTTTGCATGAGAAATTACCAAATATGGTAATTATAACGGGAAGCGATTTATATATAAACCGGGTTGTAACGTGTTAAAGTCACTTTGAGGTCAGATACAGGCAGTTAAACTAAACTGGTTAGTTTAGTTTCTCCACCCACCCGCCCATCTTTTAAGATTACTGTTTTGATTCTTTGGAATTTGGTTACAGTAAAGTTTTGATTTAACAACAACAACAACAACAGTTTATTTGCATACATGTTTTAACAACATGAGAGCTATATACATGAAATAATATACAGTGCTTCAAATTTAGTATATAGATATTCAAATTTGTTTCATGTTTTATCATGTTAATTTATCTATTTCAGATCGAATGAATTGTCAAATTTTCTGTAAGATTGAAGCAGAGTGAAAGAATATTCATCCATATGTAAAGGATTTAAATAAGTGTTTGAGTGTAGATGGTTTCTTGGACATTGAAAGTGATTTTTTTCCCTTCTCATCTTTTGTGTTAAGAGATGGACTCAAAAGACCATATTTCTGGTCATATTTTTGCGAGAAACCATCGCAGTGTGCTTGTGTTTTGTAACTATCAATGAATAAAATGCCTGTATTGACCACACCTATATAAGTGTTTGTTGTTTTTTTTCAAAACAAGGTTATAATATTGTTTAATTATAAATGATTTATGTTTGTCTGAAGGAACTGAAAGAAAACATAAATACAGTTGCTGTTTCCAAAACACCGCCATCAAATTGTTATCTTGTAAGTAAAAATGCTACGACGGGTGGACGGAAAGACGCCAGGGGTATAACATTGTACATGTATAAGCAAATTTTTAGGGCATATAATTAATGTACTTAATATAAGTGATCATCCTATGAAGTTTAAGAGTTGTAAAACTGTTAACAATATTAAGGTCATTTGATATTGACCTTTGACCTGATGACTCCAATATAGATATGAATCTTTTATTCAATATAGGCAAGCATCCTATGAAGTTTGAACACTGTAATCCAAATGAAACTTGTGATATGCTCCAGAAACAACAATTTTCAGTGTTAAGGTCATTGTGACCCTGACCTTACATCTTATAATCATAAAATCAATAGGGGTCATGTATTGGACATGGCTGTTCATCCTAAAATAATAATGTTGATTAATACTTAAGTTATTGAGCGAAAACCGTTTTCAGTGTTAAGGTAATAGTGACCTTTACCTTTGACATTGTGATTCAAAACTTATTAGGGGTCATTTAACCAATATTGACAATCACCCTATGAAGTTTGAACACTGTGGGCCAATTGGAACCTAAGTTATGCTCAGGAAACCACAATTTTCAGTATTAAGATCATTGTAACCCTGAACTTTGACCTTATGACCCTAAAATCAATAGGGGTCATGTATTGGACTTGGCTGTTTATCCTATAAAATTTTACAGCTTTAGATTGATTAATACTTTAGTAATTGAGCGTAAACTGTTTTCAGTTTTAAGGTAATAGTGACCTTGACCATTGACCTTGCGACCAAGAAATCGATATGGTTATTGTACGTAATATGGACAATCATCCTATGAAGTTTGAATATTGTTGGCCAAAGGGAACTTAAGTTATGCTCCAGAAACTGTTTTCAGTTTTAAGGAATTGGTGACCTTGACATTTGACCTTGTGACCACAAAATCAATAGGGGTCTTCTTCCAAATATGGACAATCACCCTATGAAGTTTGAATATTGTGGGCCAAATGTAACTTAAGTTATGCTCCGGAAACCAAATTGCTAACGGACGGACGGACATACTTACGAAATGGTACGTATGATACTTTTCCTTTGATCATTTTAGCCATTTTAAGTCACACTAGGCTTAAAAAAAGTAACACAAGTAAAATGGAATGAATAGAATCAAAGCGAATATTCTGTTACCTATTGTTCTCCATGTCACACAAGAACCTCTTGTCTGGGTTTGTACGGACAGACGCACGGACGGATAATATGCCCGAAATTCTTTTGGGCATATAAAAAGTCAAAGGGGGTCACTTCATCAAAATCTTGGTAAACTGATACCAAAGATAAATTATACATCTAGAACAGTATGGTCAAAATTAAATGGCTGTACATAAAAGGACAAGAAAGAATGTCACTTTGTCAAAATTATGGTCAGTTAATATTAAAGTTCAATTTTTCATCTCAAACTGTGCATATATCGAAATTTCAAGGCTGAACATCAAAGAACAATAAAAAGTAGGTTAAATCATCAAAATCTAGGTCAACTTTAATCTTACAAATCAAATTGTGAACGTGGTCCAAATTTCATGTCTGTACATAAAAGGACAAGAAAAAAGGTCACATCATCAAAATGTAGGTCAGCTGATATCAATTTCAAATTATGCACATGGTCCAAATTTATAGTTGTACATCATTGAACAAGAAAAGGTCAAATCAACAGAATCTAGGTCAGCTGATATCAAAGTTCAATTTTCCATCTCAAACTGTGCACATGGTCCAAATTTCATAGTTGTACATGAATGGACAAGAAAGGGTCAAATTATCAAATCTAGTTCAGATGATATCAAAGTTCAATTTTACAACTCAAACTGTGTACATGGTCCAATATTATGGCTGTATATCAAAGGACAAGAAGGTAGGTCAAATAATAAAAATCTAGCTCAGCTGATATTTAAGTTCAACTGTACATCACAAACTATGCACATAGTCCAAATTACAAGGCTGTACATTAAAAGACAAGAACTTAGGTCAATTTATCCCTTTGGACAAGGCAAAAGTTTGTCTCAAAGGCTTGAATTTAAACAATCTTGATAAGGTCCACCAGACAATATTTCATGTCGATTATCTAAGCTCTAGCTTTCTCTTATTCAGAAAACATTTTTTTTTTAAATTTCTGTTTTTACTATATGTACATAATGAAAATCAATGGCCCCCGGGGTTGAGGCCAGTTTTAACCCAAGGGCTTTAATTTGAACAAACATGGTATTGGTTCACTACACTATGTTTCATGCCGAATATCTAACTTCTAGCCTTTGTTAATACATATAAGGAAAACACATTATTCCCGGAGCGGGGCTTATTTTGATCCAAGGGGAATATTTTGAACATTCTTGATAGAGGTCTACCAGACAATGCCTTATGCAAAATATCTCTGCTCTATGTCTTTTTGGTTGGTCTTTCGAAGAAAAATCATTTCTTATAATTCCTTTTGATTTTGAACAAGTAGATTTTTAAGTTCACAATATAAGCTATATAACAGATAAACATACATACACACACAGGTGAATCGATTTATGTTAAAAAAAAAGGTGTTTGGTTTTAATTATATAGTTATGTTCGGTAAATATTGGCTAAATTATGCCAAATGTACCAGATATTTTTAAAGTCTAATAAAATGAAAAAAATAACTCGGTAAAAGTATTTTATATTTGACAAGCTCAGCTAATATACTTGAGAAAAATTAGGCAATTTTATAATTAAGAGCATGATTTTTAATATCAGTTTTGCAGAGGTCCACTAGATAACGTTACATGCTAAATATCTAAGCTCTTAGCATTATAGTTTTACAAAATAAGACTTAATTTTTTTCTATTTAAGAATATATAAATAAGTGACCCCCGGCGTAGAGGTCAACATGACAATGCTACCTGACACTTTTTTTAACTCTAGGAATTGTACTGTAATCAGTTGTCCTTTCACAAAATGAGACCTTTAAAGTGTTTTCTGTCAACTATATGACCAACGGGGTGGGAGCCAATATAGTCCTAAGGGGCCTGATATATCAGTTTTGCAGAGGCTAACAAGGCAACGCTACACGCGATAAACCTAACTTCTTGGCATTGTAATTTCACAAAACAGAGTTAACCCCTTACTTCATATACACGCCTTTTAACGCCTTTTTCACCCCCCCCCCTTTTTGTTGTCTCAAATGATGAAAAAATGCCTTATTTAGGCCCCAAACACTTGTTTTTGTTTGAGAAATGTTGTTAAAAAAAGTGACCCCTTTTTCGGCGCGGCCCCCCAACCAAAAGATACATCAGGAGGTTGCCAGAAGGGGGATGTGCCCCCTTCTGTTTGGGGGGTTTGAAGGGGGGCGGAGTCCCCCTCATCGCCAAGAAAATTTTGGACTTGTGAGAGGCTGTAAATGACCCCAGATTGATCATAAGGTAACGTGTAACCAACGCTGAAAAGCATTTGACTCTATCTCAATCCATTGAGAAGTTGCAGCACTTTGAAATCAATTTTGATGGAAAAAATCAACGCAAAATAGTGATTTTTGGCAATTTTGAGATGTCCCCTCGTTGCCATGGTAACAGAAAATTTAAGCCTGAGCATGTTGTTGCAAGGGCAATGGTCCAGTCAACATTTGTGCCAAGTTTGATTAGTGTTGAATCAGTTTTTATAGTATTATAGCAATTTGAACTTGTAACGGGAGACTTTTCAATGAAAACAGACATTTTTCACAAAATGCTCATGAAGTAATGGGTTAAATTAATTTTCCTATACATGACTAGATTAACATGGGCGGGTTCAGTACAGACCCAATGGAATTATCAATAGGATTTATGTCATGGTCCACAAAGTTACATGCCAAATATGCAAGTTGTTGGCATTGTGATTTTACACAACAAGTCTAAAATGTGTTTTTCTTATATAAGTCTATAAAAAGCAAGTGACACCTCGGGTGGGGCCGATATTGAACCCAGGGGCATGAATGTTATCTGTTTAGTAAAGGTCAAAGAGGCAACGCTACATGCTTAATATATAAGTCTATAAGAATCAAATAATCCCCGGGCGGGGCCAACTTTGATGATCATCAGTAATTTTTCTGCCATGAAGTTCAAATTTCTTTATATTGTTTCAAAAGATACAGAGCGTACACGAAATTTTGAAATTCATACAAAATGACTAAGTATTACATTCTCGACCCGAGGAAGGCCACACCTGAGCTCTGCACACCGTCTCAATATGATTGATACTTCTGCCAAGTAGTTTCAATTTCCATGCATCGATCCAACGGATGGAGATCAGACACGAAACTACAAGACGGACGGACGAACGAACGACCAGGGAACGTAAAGGCGTCCTTCCAAAAATGTACGTATACGTACGTATTTTGTAAGATTTTACGTGAAGTTACACTTCAAATGTGTTGTCTTAAAACTTACGTACATCAGACGTACATCATCAGAGAAGGAAGGTGAGAATTTTAATTAAAGGCATGACTGGTTAAATATTCTGACGATGAAAGTAGCTGTAGAAAATACAGGTTATAAAAAATAAATGTGTACAAACGTGGATAAGTTATATTTTACATTTAATTAAAACACCATATTTGTACTCGCAGAAAACATGTAAATATTCTCACTTCTCGGTGAGATATATAGCATATTCACATACCCCCTCTTTATGGTCCGCTACAATGTCTTGTCCAATAAAAGAAATCAAATATGAAAAAACAAAATCCATAAAATGTTTTGTCTGAAAATAAGCGACTTATTTTACTAGATATGAACAGTACTAAAACGTCGTTTAAAGGTACAGTTATTTAAATTACGTTTCATAACATAAGGGCATAGTAATCTGAAAACACAGTAACATCGTTAATACCGTCTATATAGAACTTTCATAAATGTGATTTTTTTTATTCTTAATTATCTACTAAATTTAATTGTATTTCAATGATCAATGTGGACTGTAGTAAAAAGGTGTCGATACGACGTGATTGACGGGCGCCCTGGAAGTGTCAATCATGTATAAAGTGCGGTCTTATTTCCGATTCGCGTACGAATTAACAAACAGTACACGTTATTCACTGTGTTGTAAGCTGTACGGTTCGAAAAGTGTAGACACCTCCAAGATGGCGGACGGTCAAAGTTGTAATGGTAGGTGTCTCATTTTTTTATTGTAACATTTTTACTTGAACATGTCTAGTTTATATAATAAAAATTGTGAAGAGTATGTTTATCCTAGGTTCCATATAGCAAACTTCATTGTTTTTATGATTTGAGACATCTTGCACGAATCATGCCAAATTGTAAAAATGAAAATTAAATCGAGGATCACGCATTGTTTGTAATTAGACTTTGGTTAATAGGTTCATGTTTTTGGTGCAATTTGTTGTGTCTGGAATTTATTTCTTTATTAATTTAAACATGTCTATAAATGCTCGAAAAATTGTATTTGTCAAATCTTTAATGCTGTGGTTTAGACCACATAAACAGATTTGCACTCAGCGGTGTGGAAACGGTATTTTTCTGACCGGTTAAGACACATTTAGAACTATATTTCTGTACGGTTTGGAAATCAGTTTCTTACACATAATTACATCCCAACAAGTTAAGGAAGGTATATTGGAGTCAGCTTGTCAGTCGATCCGTTCGTCTGTTGACTTTATGGTTTCCGGACGATAACAAGAGTTTGGAATGAGATATTGTAATTAAACTTGGTATATAGCAAGCTCATATGACGACCTAGGTTGGTATTGCGTTGCGTTTTGGCCCCCTTGTGCCAAGATCACCGTAAATAAAATATAAAAATCGTTTCTGGACAAAAACAAGAGTTTGGTATGAGTTTCAATTTCATAAGTGTTAGTAAAAAATGTTCGATTAAATAATTGCAATACCTTTCATATAAACAAGTAATTCTAAGAGTGAAGAAAAAATTATAATGTAAAATTATTTTAAAAATAGTCTTGTATTGGATTTGAGCTATCAAATGTTTATGTTGAAACGAAACTGGTGAGTACAGCTACTGTATAAGTCCACTTGAGTCTTGGTATGCACTTTATCCCCTTACGCAGCTGTGTAAGTCTTATTACTATTATGCTAACACTTTTTAAGATTTTAAAGTTGATTACAGTTGCCCAGCAAAACACTTATATTACAGATATTGTACATTTCCTGTCGAATTCGTACTTATTTTTATTAGGAAAAATCTTGAATAAATTTCAATGATGTAAAAAATTTCAGGATATGATCATCTGATTCTTTCAAAGAAAAATGGTCTTATTTCAATGTAACCATATATAATTGTTGATTTTTTTCTATAAACAAGACTTGTAAGTAAAAAAATTCAGTGTTTGTAAAAAGAAAAAGAGCCTGGGTAATGTAATAGGAAGATTTCATTCGCACAAATACAAATACATTTTGTAATGTATATTGAATAGTTAACACGGTGTCAAGAGTTTACCATATTTTTTCCACGTATAGTCGATAATTTATCATCCTGCGCGCAACACCGTGTCATTGTAGATAAAACAAACACTGAAACACAGCACCCGTAATGGAAAACGACGTGAAAGTCACACTTTTGAAGTGAGTATTAATAAAAGTGTGTCTACGGAATATTATGACCATTGAAGGTTATGTTTTTTTACCTAGTTTTTTATCAAGGACTTGTACCATTTCTTTGTTTTAATGAAAACAGCTAGAGCTGGCTTGGGGAAAATCTTTTGAATTACTTTTAAAGTAAGAAAATTCTGTTGTCATTAAAAATATTTATTTGATATTACTGTGAGCATAAAAGATATGTATACACAGAATATTTCACCCAAATAAAAGCTGTTTAATTCTTTAAAAGTATCATAAAAACACATGGCAACTGACCGTATCATGGGTCCGCATTGAAAATTGTGGCACCGTATACATTAGCGCTAGACATCGCATCATAATAATAGTCTTCAAAAGTGACTGTGAATTGCTAAATTCCAATAGCATGAATCAAATTTTTAAGTTAAAATAATCATTATTTTTTTATAGATAAGTTAAAAAATGAAAAATTGTACTAAGTCAAGGGCATTAATCCGACAAAACTTAATAAACACCATGCAAAACCCTGTGCACGCTGATCAATATTTCTGTAAAGTTTCTTGATTCTAGCTCAAGCACTTTTAGAGGTACACTTGACACAACATTTTGGAATGGTTTTACTAAGTTAAGGGCAATTACTCTATAAATACGGAATTTAAGCAAACCACCAGGTGAACAACTACAAATGCTGACCAATAATCCTGTAAAGTTTCATGACTCTAGGTCAAATACTTTTTGAGCTACGTGCGACACAACATGAGAACGGACGGATGGAAGTACAGGCGGACAATGGTAAATGTAAATGCCCCCTCTCCCTATAGTGGGGGCACAAGAGGATCTTAATCGAAATATATATATATTTGACCTTGGCATAGGTTCTGCATATTGCATATTGCCTTGCTGTGGTTAATATTTGAGCAAAGATTGAAGAGAATCCTGCAAGGGATATTTATTAAATTAGATGCTTCTCCATGAATTACTTTCGGAAACGAATAAGTACCTGAGTCGTAGAACCACCGACATTCTGTAAGGTAGCTGGATAGCTTCCTGACATGAAGGAATACAAAGTTCCTGGCATGATTCGAACCCATAACAGTGAAGGGCAAGTGATTTTAAGTCAACGACCTTAACCACTCGGGCACCGACTTCCTCGTACTAATTTCTATTACTTTGTCAAATTTTAATCAAATTATCTTTTTTTCCCTCTATTAAAGGATTATCAGATATTATAAACGGACAAAATATAAAAACTTAAAGATATGGAGTAATGGTTCTTTCACAATGTTGCTCCTACTAGTCGTTGCAATATGCAATCATTTTTCCTTTATTTTTTTTCAATTATCGAACTACAAATATAAAGGGAGATTATTCAAAAACAAAGTGAGATAGGATTGTGATTTTTTTTTACATTGCACTTCCTCTCAGCCTTTATAAGTAAGATATCATTGATAGTTCAGATACTGTACCATAGACAAACATCATTTAACATTTTATTTTCAGTATCATTAAAGGAGATGATTATATAGCAAATGAAATTTTATGCCTTTTGAATTTATTCAAGTTCACAAACTTTGACCATGTATGTGACCTTGACTTTGGTAGCATTGACCCGGATCATGTGCGAAAAAAGCCTTACAATGGTGAACATTTGTGCCAAGTTACATTAAAATCCCACGATAAGTGTAGAAGTTGGGCTCCGAACAAGCATTTTTCAATGACCTCTAAATATGACCTTAACCTTTTACCATGATACCTGGTAAATGCACTTGAGACTGCATCCCTTAGTGGTGAACATTTCTAGGAAGTTTCAATACAATCCCACCATGCGTGTAGGAGATATGCTCTGGACAAAATTTCTATATTTTATCATCTTTAGTGACCTTGACCTTGCATATATTAACCTTAATTATATGGTTCACACCAGAAGCTATGATAATGATCATTTGTGTTTGAAAGTCCCATTTGCCTTCACTTTCGCAAGGAACCACCGTCCCGGAGTGGTTAAGGTCGTTGACTTCAAACTACTTGCCCCTCACCGCTGTGGATTTGAATCCCGACAGGGACTTTGGACTTTTTTATGTGAGGAAGGTATCCAGCTAGCTTACGGAGCGTCGGTGGTTCTACTTAGGTGCCCGTTCGTGCCTGAAATAATGCACGAAAAGGCACCTGAGGTCTTCCTCCCTCAGAAAAAGCTGGAACGTCGCCATATGACCTATACTCTGTCGGTGTGACGTAAAACCCAATCAAACAAACAAACAAACAAAATTTTGCTAGAAACCTTCATAAAGAAAGTAAGTAAATATTTTCTTTTTATTTTGAGTGCTTAACAATTGACCAATAAATTTGCTAAATATTAACTATTGTAAATCTTATATCTTTACAAAGCAAAAAGTTATTTAATAAATTTCGAGATAAAATATTAGTGAACGTCAAACCTTGCAAACGTCTCCGATTCCTTCAGTATCGAGGAGAATCATCACTTGATCTGTGTAGACAGGGTGTATCAAACACCACACCCAAACTCCTTTTGTTTTTGCATCCACACGGTTTCCAACCGGAAATCCTGTTAACATAATTTATTAATAAAAGTTATTTTCTGTTTGGTTTTAAGGCACTATTATGGTCATGTGGCAAATTTACAGGTTAACTGTTTAAAAAGAATGCATAATTAGTCTCAGACACAAATACTTAATAAATCATTCTATACTTCCGACATACTTAGTAATAACACAAACTAACTTAAGGGGTTTCGTCCCGCGATGTATGTTCTCTAAGAATTAAACAGCGGCAAGTAAATTCAAGCAGTAGTTTGACCTGTGAAAGCCAGATAAGAATTTTATCTATTTTTAGCTCTTTTTCTATTTTTGATGGCTATTTTAACAGTAAAGAAGAATGTGCAGGCGATATGCACAACAAGGGTTGGTAGTGATCAGTCCATTGTAGCTTCGTCAAAATCCTCCTAAAAAACAAACATTGACAAAGAATTTCTATTTTAGTTATGTGCAGCGAAACAGAACGTGGCAACGATATAGCCAACTAGTGTTGGTTCCTGTGAAATTTTGCCGAAATCCTGTCAGCAGTTTGACCTGTGAAAATGGACAAGATTTTTTTCTTTTTTAGCACTAACGGCAACTTTGTGCAGTGAAGATGAACGTGCCGGAGAAACAAGAAGGGTTGGTTTTTATTCCTGGGTGCCATTTTGTGCAGCGAAGCAGAACGTGACAACGATATGCACAACAAGGGCTTGTTCTGGACACTCCTGTGAAATTTCGCCGACATCCTGCCAGCGGTTTGAGCAGTGAAAATGGACAAGTTTTTTGTGCAGTTAAGCCGAACGTATCGGTGAAATGCACAACAAGGGTAGGTACCGATCACTCCTGTAAAGTGTTAGCATTATGACCTGATATCAGCTGGACAATATTTTTCTATTTTAAGCTCTGGTGACCATTTTGTGCAGCGGAGCAGAATATACCAGCGATATGCAAAACTATGGTTGGTTACTTGGTACTGATCGTTCCATAAAGTCTCGTCGAAATCACGCTAGCATTTTCACATTAGCAAGTCGGACAATGACTTTCTAGCTTTAGATCTGGCGGCAATTTGCGAAGTAAAGCGGAATATGCTGGTACAACTACTAACTACTAACACAACTAAGGTAGGTTCCCATTACTCTTGTGGAGTTTCATCGATTTCCCTCCTGCAGTTTGACCTGTGAAAGCCGGACAAGGATGTTCCTTTTTAGTTCTGGCGGTCATTTTGTGCAGCGAGGCAGAATGCAGCGCCGATATGCACAACCTATTGAAATCTCCTGTGAAGTTTTATCGTTTCTGCTAGCATTTTGACCAGCAAAATACGGACAAAGAGTTTCTATCTTCTCTTTTTACCTCTGGTGGCCTTTTTACAGCGAAGCGAGAACGTGCCAAAGATATGCACAAATAAGTTTGGTACTGATCACTCCAGTGTATTTACGTCAAAATCCAGCCAGCAGTTTGATATGTGAAAGCAGTAAAAGGTTTATCTATTTTTAGCTATGGTGGCTATTTTATACAGCTAACCAGTACGTACCAGTGATATGCACAACTTGGTTGGTATTGATCACTTCTGTATAGTTTCGTCAAAATCCCGCCAGCATTTTGACCTATTAAAGACGAACAAAGTTTGATTTTCTATTTTAAGCTCTGGTGTTCATTTTGTGCAACGAAACGGAACGTGCCCGTGTAATGGACACTGATCACTTTTGTGATGTTTCGTCGAAATTCCACAAGCCAGACGGATGGACGGACTGCGAAGGAAAAAAACTAAGTTTGTGGACATACTAATTTAGCCCCTGTAAAAATCAGCTGTAATGTGTAGTATACTATTCAAAGTTAAGGTTTAACATTTTACCATGGTTATTTCTTGCAAATCTATTCATCAAGTAGGATTTTCCAGTTCTGTATGGTCCAGTAATTGCAATTACATTCACTGCTCTATCTATCTGTGAAATCTCATTCAAAAAAGAGATAAATACAGAATCCCTAAAGAAAGCCCAACACGGCAAAATTGAAAATGTTGCAGGCTCGGTTTGATTGAGCCTGTTCATGGACGGTACTGGAAAGTGCAAGTTACCGTCCACGCCCCCTAGCACCGGCTTAAGCAGAATTCAACATTTAAACGTGAAATAGTAAAATTTTGAATTTAGAAACATCCGCAGATGTGTTCATACGGCGGTTATCATGGAACCTTCAATGTGACACTTCCGTGCCATTCCATGAAAAGCGGCGTATGGTCCCCAAGTAATAAAAAGCGTGTGCCCTAAACGAGAAAACAATGGGCGGAACTAAATAAAATGGAATTTTGAAAGGGGATCAGAGGTTATGAAGCCTGCGTATCACAGATAAGACGTCAAAAGACAAATTTAAAAGCAGGCAACATATCCTAAGGGTGATTCAACATTATTCGAGTAGGAATATTGGAACCACCCAACTAGAAAATGCCGAAAAGTTGAAACTAAAAATACCACAAGCACAACAATAATGTCGTGCTGAACGATCTAAAAGGATCGAAAATATAACATCATTGATTAAATGTACGGGGAGACTTTTTACAGCCGCCACACGGCACAAATAACACGGATGTGATCATAAAAGAGATAAATACAGAATCCCTAAAGAAAGCCCAACACGGCAAAATTGAAAATGTTGCAGGCTCGGTTTGATTGAGCCTGTTCATGGACGGTACTGGAAAGTGCAAGTTACCGTCCACGCCCCCTAGCACCGGCTTAAGCAGAATTCAACATTTAAACGTGAAATAGTAAAATTTTGAATTTAGAAACATCCGCAGATGTGTTCATACGGCGGTTATCATGGAACCTTCAATGTGACACTTCCGTGCCATTCCATGAAAAGCGGCGTATGGTCCCCAAGTAATAAAAAGCGTAGACTTGTTTGTCAATTAAAAAGCTACCATCTTGCTCGTTCCTGATAAGGCATAATGGTTCCTGAAATACGCGAAGCGATGAAAACTTGTCCCTGAAACGAACATAACTAAAACGTTAATATTTATTAAATATATACTGAACCAAAAAAGAAACTTTCGCAAAGTATGTGCCAGTTGTTCAAGGGTACCACTTAGATGTACTCACATATTTACATGTAGTAGCTTGTAAAAATCGTTTTGTTTGCAAATCGGTCAGCTAAGCCCCGTATAAAAGCCCGATATGTTTATTCAAAGTAAAAATCGAGTTTCAAAAGGATTGAAAAACTGTACTAACATATCTACATTCACACTTTGTTTCAGTATATTTAATCGATATTTAATGAATTGAAATGATACTTCAAAAACATGAAAAGATAGATAACCTGTTTAAAAGTATTACGCTGCCTAACTTTTAAACCGTCGCATTTAAAAGGTAAATTGTACTTGAATCCTTTATGATATTTTTGTGGAACCCGGAAAAAATCTAAAGAAATAGCAAAATAACATATTAATAATATATTTTTAATCAGTTAATATTTTTACCCCTGTTCCGTTTCGTGAAATTATACAGTTTTTATATATATATATATATATATATATATATATATATATATATATATATATATATATATATATATATATATATATATATATATATATATATATATATATATATATATATATATATAGTTGTTAAAGTTACATTTTTTTAAAGATTTATTTTTCTACATTTATTATTCCAGTCCAAATGTATTACTCAATACATTATGGTGCTTTTACCAAACTCAAATATGTCTTTCGAAAAAACCATTAAATATCACTCATATTTGGTAAATCTTTATATTGACTTACCTTACTTCAAAAAGCTCATCTGATGCATTGATTACAGGCGCTCTATGTGACCTGCAATGGATTCAAAATAAATTTAAATGAACATTTAAGTGTGCAATTTAGACATAATATTTGATATATCAGCGCAGATGTAGGGTTTTGTTTTAGACAGCACTGAATGACGTTTCCGTGTTTAAAGTTGCTTGCTACTGTCCGAAAAAAAAATCTCCGATCTTGATGATCCTTGGCAAGAAAATATGTAGATATATAAACTTTACATCCACAGCAATATTTTGTAAATGAACATAATAAAATAACAGTTAAGAAAGAAAGATTTTAAATAATGCTGCGAAAGTACAGCTGATATATAGATGTGAATTTAGATAATTGTAGGTCACATAGAACAAGTTTTTGAATACCAAACATCATCAAAAACTAAGATGTTGTCAAATTTTAGTCGGAAAGTAACGAGCTGCCTTAATCAGGTACTATGAAGAAATACAAATATTTTTGATTCGGAAAAAAATTGTTTATAGTTATAACTTTGAATGGAGTGGAGAGGAGTGGTCAGTTACCAAAATAATTGTAACCAAAATCTATATATAACCTCATTCCAACCACTCATCAATAATAAAACTTGCTCTACCAGTTCAATTTACAAATGACAAAAGACAATAATATACAAAGCACCTCCCTTTATTTATATAAAAATTGTTGAATTCGGTTTTATCTTAATAAATAATGCTTTTTGGAACTTACAAAATTGATAAATCTTAATTTAAGCATCATATTTATGATATAAAACCATAAAAAATGTGTTACAGGACCTTTAAGGCGTAGACACAATCGGTAGATCCTAATCTTCAGGAATGGAAATAAATGGAAGGAGCATGTTTCGATCTCATATTAAAACCGCACTTAATCAAGACCCACTAGTGTTATGATAAAGACTTTTAAAGGTTAACTAAATTAAACAAAAGCAAAAACAGAAGAAGAAGTAAGTTTTACCTGAAGAGGATAAAAAGAAGACTGCTTGGCATCACGCAATCACCAGGCGGTAATCTCTCTAGAACACTTGGATTTAGATTTAAGAGAATTACGTTGACCCTCAAGAAAGTCATTAAAGTGTATGGCTAACATGGAATAATCCTTGCACTTGTTACTAAAAGCACTGTGTGTCGGGGATAAAAAGGAGCATGTTTGTACAAATCAGATAACTCCGAGTTTCGATGCCTTTTCTATTACTAAAACATTTGCATATATTTTCGGTATCACTTGAAACACCTCTAACAAGACCTTGAAGAGAAATTGACACATACGATGCAACTGTGATAGAATGTGTGAGGCTGACAAACCAGAAAGAGTGCCGAACTGGTGATAAATTTAAATCTAAAGATAAAATTCGACAGATCCACATTAGTGCTTAGTATCACAGGACAAGAGATGTGTCAGGGACAACTAATACAGACACAGGATACGTAAGATATAATTCCGGCATCACTATTGGAACTTCAAAAGACCCTTATATTTAATGATTGGCTATTAGCAACTGAAATGTTTTAAGCTGATACTGAAATCCTTCACATTCAACAGTGGCGATCCATGTGATAATAACAAATGGAACGCGTTTGATACTATCGAAACCATTCAGTCAGGATCTACTAGAGTTATGCCTGAAATACCATTAAATAAATATTGGCCATATTGGAACATCCAATAATTCTATTGCAAACTGACTCAACAGCCTCCTCTGATGAACAACACAGGCAGACCCAAGTTGTTTTTTTGTTGTTTTTTTTTTTGGGGGGGGCGCTGAAGATTCATATGGCGCAGCAACTTGACCCTATTGATTCATAACTTTACCACGGCCACACCAACTGGGATCAGTTTTATAGGTAGATGTATCTTGATAAGGATCTTTTTACTTTGTTTTCTAGGTTATGTTTGATATTTGAATGTGTATCCTAGTGGTTGTAATGGTAGTGGAGTAAACTTTTTAGGAACTAGAAAGTGTCCATAGGATAAAGGTTCCCCCACTCACCACAGTCTATTGGCGTAGAGCAAGACACTATGACAGAAGGACAGTGAAAGGAAATTCTACATGATTTGCCATACCAATAAGTGGTTGGGGGCATAAAAACGATATCCAATTATTCCAAAGTTGATTTCTTGATTTTTCCGGACCGCAGATGCATAACAAAACATGCTTGTAAACTTTCATTATTCCAAGTTGATTTTAGCTTAAGCACTTCTACAGAGACACATGACGAAACATTTTGGAACAGTTTTTACTAAGCCAAGGGCACTTACTCCACAAATTCTGATCAAATATACCAGCAAATCCCTAGGTGCACAACTTAACATGCTAACCGTTGATGACCGGAGAAGGTCGAACATAAAACAATTATTTCTTTTTAAGAAAATAATAAAATAGGCCTACCATTTTATGAATAATTCCAAGCAAAAAAAAAAGTAAACACACAAGTTTACGCAGAAAATATCTACTGTATATTTATTATGGCAGATGCCACTACGAATATTTTAATTTTGTAGATTTTCAGTATAAACAATTTATTGTTTGTAAAATTTGAGATATATATATTAAAGAAACAATGATAATTTTCAAATACATCATTCAAGTTTTTCCACCTTAAACGGTTAAATAATTATAGAAAATTAGAAATATCGCGTAATAGTTTTTTGTTCTTAATTAGGTGTAATTCTGACTTATTCCCTAGAGGTAATTCCGTAACGTACCGACAAACGGTATTTAGCCAGGTTTTCGAAAAGGTCAATTAACCAATCATGTACGGTTTACATATCACATGCTCCTCCATGTACCGAAAAAAGGTCACGTGCTCCTCCATGCCTCAAAAGTTAAACGCGTCCCAATACCCTGCGGTCTCCAGACCGCAGGGAATAAAGTTTAATAAACCCTTAACCAAATCTTACTAAAGTAAAACAGCACACGTGTGACCTCGCTTATATAAAAGGGCGGCTTTATAAGTTTTTGAAACCAGAGCTATGTCCGCACAACTACCCAAATTATCTCAAAAGAAAAATACAAAACTTTAAGAGATAAATTTCTTCAAAACAAACTTGTTTCCTAGTTTCTAAAAGTCAACAAATGGATATATTGAAATGTTTAAATGTTTAATGACAGTGCAGTGCAATGCAACAGCTCTTACTCCAAACGCGAACGTTTCCGCTTTAGGTGAAAAAACGTGTTTACGCATGATTTAATTTTAGCCTGGTTCCAATATATTGAACCTCGGTAAACGACAATTGATCATGAAGTGTAAAGCTAATATATGTGAATGTTTTTATGTACTTGTGTTTTTATTGACGACTCGCAAAATAAATTGTGTCATTATGCAGTAAATCATGCATCTTACTCAAAATCATGTAAGACTCGGCTGTTTGTAGCCAAAGAAATCCACACATGAAACCCCGGGTGCCCAACTTCACATGCTGATTAACATTCCTGTAAAGATTTTTTAAGCACTTTTAGAGGTTTATGCGACACAACTTGAAAACGGACCCACACACTGACACACGGAGGCACGGCAAGAGCAAATTAAAATTCCCCCTCTAAAGTGTTTCACGATAAAGCAGACTGATAGGTAAATGAAAAGGGCATCAATTGTTTGTAAAATTGAAAAAAAATCATATCGACGACACCAGATTTTATTTAAAACCATTTTTTGGTCACTGTGTCGTTGTCCGCATATGAGATGAAAGCAATCTTATTAGATTCCTGAAAATTTATAAAATAAACTTAAGAGTCAAGTTTATGCCTTCTACTCAAGGAATCGGATTTAAAGCCGACCTTAATTTTTCACAAAGGAACTCATTATTAGCAGATTTTGGTGGTAAAGAACCACCTTCAAAAGTTCTCTGCACGTCAACAATCGACACCTAAATGCGGCTACAGATTCATTAACGCCCTAAGATGTATTAAAGAATCCCTCCAATGTAACAATTTGTTTTGAAAGTTCAGCATAACTCACAAAAAGAAAGTTTGTGCTATTATATAAATAGATTCAGATGGCATCTAAAGCAACTATCATAAATCGAGTTGTTCTCCTTAAAGAAGACTAAATTACTGAAGAACTTGAGAATCAAGTAGAGTTGGATCTAAGACACTGAACTTCATGGTGCCATACATAATAAGAAACTGCACCTTTAGGTGTAATTTCGTCTGCAAAAAAGTAGAATCTATGGATTACGATATAATATCGGAGATTTATAGGTGGCGGAGCAGAAGGAAAAAAACGGAATTAAGCTGGCTTTAAACCTCAAAATAAAGGTGTCCAATCGTTATTAGAGCTGTGATATTTATTATATATATGAAATCTACCAACAAATGCCAAAAACAAAATGACCCGAAGTATACAAACGACATTACTTACCTCAAAAAAATGAGGTATCTTATCTACAATGATTCACAGAATGATACAAACTCATGGAGTGACATTTAGTACATGCGCAACATATAATAATAAACATAAAAACAGGAGAAGTCAATAGTGACATAAAAAGCTCTTAAAGATATAATATTGAGATTTTAGCGGTGCTTTGGCTGAGAAAATGATATTACCATAACGTGGACAAGTGATTCACTTTATCTCATCAAAACGTTTTCAGTCATTGAAAACTAACATGTTTTACACAAGATAACTAGTTAGAGTATTTTCGCACTCGAATCTATAGTTTATGTCCAATGATTAAAAACATCTTAACTAGGAAAAAATCGAAACTACATGTAATTAACTGGAATCACATGTTTACTGTGGAATGGTTATATTTCAGTCATTATTATGTTTGTTTTAGAAATATAACTTTAGCCAAAGTTATTTTAATTATAAATAAGAGATATGAATGGGTTCAAATTTCTTAGACTGTATTAAGAAAAGAAACTATGTATAAATATTCAAGGAAAATGCTAGATATAAACATTGTTATATTTTTTTTAAATCAGAAATAAAATTCAAAAGTCTGTTAAGACAGCAAAAGAATAATACAATTTTCAAAGATTAGACGAAAACAAATGAAATTGAAAAGCTATGGTCTTAGATAAAATATAGGCATTTTCATTAAAAACAATCTCACCAAAACTTTCATCATATTAATTAATTAAGGTTTAACTATTTTTAAATCTTAAAAGCTAATTATTTGTTCACTACTGTTTCGCTTCAGTCCTAGTTGATTCATCTCTATAAGCTCCAAATTTAATTTAACTTAATTTAATTTATTTAACAAAATAGAGGTTTCGAAGTTGAGTAAACTAAATTGTTCCAAGAGTACATGTCACGAGGACACTTCAGCAAGATTCCTGAAGGACATTGGAACTCATATATAATTTTTTATCAATTCTCAATGGCTTAAGTATAATTGGTATCAGCTTCGCAGCCGAGACTTGTATGATTTCGAATATGACAAATGATTTACTGCAGAATGATTTATTTTGCGAGTCCTCTGCGTAGATACAAATAGATTGCAAGAAAACCGCGCCATCTCTTGGACTAAAGTATATGTACATAAAAATATGTACACACACCAACTGAACACTTCGTGTCCTTGATTTCTTTTGAGATGTAATAGTTATAGTATATAAAATGAGTTTGTTACGAGGATATAACACTGGTCTGAGCGACATCGAGGGGATGTTTCTGCTAAAAAGGTGTTGAGGCCGTTAGGCCGAGACAACTTTTTTTGCAAAAACATTCCGGTATGTCGCCCCAGCCACTGTTATATTCCGTTACTAACGAGTTTCATATATTATAACTGTTTTATCGCAATTTAAAAACATGCGTACTTCTCTCTCTCTCTCTCTCTCTCTCTTGTGTCCTTTCACTTTTGTTCCACATTAAATGAATCAATACCAGCTAATGCTGTCGTAAGCTACCTTACAGATATTTATAATAAGGCAGTTGTTTGAAGTTGTTATCGTTGCTGCCAAAAAGAAAACAACAACAAAAACAAACAAGAAAAAATAATAAAACAAGATATAAAACCCTTAAGCTTAAGACATCCAATGTTAGAGACGGATTGTAAACTGTTACCTTGTGCAGAAAGTAATTTTGATGGTGTTTTTTCTAGTGGAATAAATTCATTCAGCGGATGTACCTTTTAATTTTAGCAGTTGTACGAGTATATAAGATAATAAATTTCATTCCATTTATTATCTTTGTTTTTATTACATTTTTTGCTACTGGGAATGATCGTTTACCCTGTCCCATTGGAGACTCTGTGAAAAAAACTACACTGATATAAATTATACAAGATGCGAAAAAAAATCAACTGCAATACATGTATATTAGTTTTTTTTTCCTATATGAATCAATGAAAAACTACACTGTTATATATCAATACAGTTTTCAAATGCTCATTGAAAGTGTACTGTGTATAATGGGTTAGTAAGAACAAAGAAAAAGTTCCAAAACATGCAGTGCTTTGCGACGTAATTTCTCGTTTTTCTGAACCATGTACATGTATTAATGATTTATGCCAAAACATTATTATAAACTATTGAAAGTATTAAAATAATGGCAAACTACTTTCTCAGCAGTAAACGTCTTTCCTCTGCTACAACACTAACAAAACCTTATGAGATATCGCAGACCGCTTAGAAAATTCAACTGTAAACATTTTGGGTCTATAGTTGTTTTTAGAATTAAAATAAGAAAAATAAATAAAAATTAACTTATTTTTTATCATTTTAAAGAAATCATTTATAAAAAAATTCAAATGGTTTAATGTTCAACCATCTTTACTCATTATTAACTAATGATGACCCCAAAAAAGAGGGTATTGTTTGCAGCATGATGTCGGGTTGGTCGGTTTGTCGGTCGGTCGGTCTGAAGGTCCTTCCCAAATTGTTTCCAATAATTCTTGAGCACATAAGCTTATTATCCTTATACTTTATAGGTATATTGATAGATCCCTACACTGAACTTTTATTTAAATAACAATAGATTTAACCACAAACATTGACATGTGTTCTATTGTGATATATATGTTGTAGTGAAGTTGTTCTTATTGTATCCACGTATCTGATAATTAGAATAAACTATACATTGGTCTTGGAAATTAGATGAACTGTTTTGATTTTGGAGTCATTGACCGTGTATGTCAAATCGGTTTCAGACTAATAATCAACAATCAATTGGCAATTGGCCCTGATTCTTCGCATTTGTATTGGTCAAAGTTAAAGGTCAGATTGACCATGTATGTTTAAAACGATTTCCGACCAAACACCTGACACCCAATGGGTCTCAAACTTTATAGAAACATTTGTCTTAGGTGGTATGTGACTTCTATGTATTTCTGGGTTAAGGAATTAAAGGTCTAATATAGGACCAGTAACTCGTTAACTCATTAGCCCATTGGTCCTCAAACTGTATAGAATCATTGATTTTGCCAGTAATTGACCCTTTTGAATTTGGGATCAAAAGCTCAAAGGTCAAGGTCACATTATATTGGATGGTAAAATGATTTCAGATCAATAACTCGACAACTCGAGCGTTCGTCCCTTAACTTTACATGTGCATTGGTCTTAGCCACTAGATGATCCCTAATGCTTCTGGTATTGCAGGGTCAAAAGTTAAGGTCAAATTGACCTTTACGTACTGTCAAAATGTTTGACCTTTGACCAATTACTTGTCAACCAATGGAACCTTGCGCTCAACCTTCATATGTACATTGATCTTGCCCAGTAGATTACCCCTTTTAATTTCGGCTTTCAGGACTCAAAAGTCAAGGTCGCATTGGCCTTTAAACCTAAACAGTTTCCAACCAATAACTCAAAACACCATAAGCCTGCCTTGAAACTTTACAGGAACATTGGTCTTATCCAGATAATGACCCGTTTTGATTTTTGGGCTGGGCTCAAAGGTCGAGGTAACTGTGACCTTGTATACCAAAAACGTTTCCATGTATATAGTTCTGTTTATATTTCTTTCTTTTTTAATTCATGATCGTTAACTTTGTGTTTGTCACGATTTTAAGTTTCCCACTGTATTATTCTTGTTTACTTTTTTCAAAAACACATACCATAACATAACCAGTTTCTCTGTGACTTACATTAAAGTTACTTATTCTTACTACCCAATAAATGTGAGAGGTGGGTATGTGCCATTTTGAAATTTCAGTTGGCAGGTTAAAAATCGTGACGATGTTGTGAACCATTTTACCGAGGTGTCGGTAGAGTGCTTAACTTTCAGAAATGTCTGAAACTTTTATTAGTTTATATTTACGCTCAAATTTGGGGCTTTATGGTTGAAAATGTACTTTATATAAGTTTATTTATCTTTTAATCGGGACAAACATAATTAATGTCAAAGGCATTGACATAAACAAATCAAGCGTGTCAGTATACATTATCCTGGTATAAATAAGTGTGATCAGTTTCCTGACACAATTATTGGTAAGCTTTCTACGCTACAGCACTGAGTAAAACTTACAGAATAAAACGAGAACTAAAACGGACGTTATGGAATTTCAGTGTCGAAACGCTTCCCCTTTCACTTCAATTTTCACATTTGCGCATATCTAAACAGACATTCGTTAAGATAGCTTTTTATTCGGCCGTTCATAAGGTATGCAGTGCATAGGTGTGGTATCAGTTGCAATCATTAAGGTATGACGCCCCTAATGGGCGCTATAAGGAACTGAAAAATTGACAACATATGTCAGATATATGCTTTAAAGGACACCTGCATGCAAAATTTAAAGAAAACAACTTTTAATGTACCATAAAAGAGTAATGGCCATTTCTTTAACTTAAACTTGGGTATCAGAAGGGTCCTTTTTAAAAATCTATGATATCATCTTTATGAAAAATGTTTTCCATTAATTATTGTTAAGAAACAAATAATAACATTCCGCTCACAACCCACACAAGTAAAAGGATTGTAACTACTCAAGATTTGTGAAATTCGAGGATACATCAATAAATTCGTAAACTTGTTCAATAGCGGGGAAATTATTTAATTCAAGTACCTAAAATAAGTAACGTTCCATGCACGATTTGCACTTGTGCCATCTCTCGATCCATGACTCGAACACGTGTTGTAGCCCGTCACGTGACATCTCCCGCAGCCGTCTGTCCACGGCACATCTCAGTTCCTCTCTTGACTCAAATTTCGTACCAAAGAGTTTTGATTTGGAGGGGGTGGGGGCGGAAGATACTGTAGTTATATTTTGTGTCAAGTCAATGTCTTATTAGCCTAAGCTAGACTGTTGCTGTTATATGTTGATCTTATGCCGTCTTTAACATAATTGAGAATGTCTCGGTGGAGCTGCAATGGCGTGCAAAAAATCATGGACCCTTTCCGCCAACACTACAGGGCGAAAGAGCTAAATTCGACAAAATGAAATAATATTCCTGAACACTTCATTCGAAAGTATGTGTTGTCAATAAGATCCGGGTGCATTTCTGTTATAAATATACCAGTTATAAACGCTGTATTTTTCTTAAACTGTTAAATGAAAAGACATGTAATACAAAAGGATAATCTGTGTTTGATGTTATTTTCATATTTCGTTATGGTCCAATGCACTTGAATATTTAACCAATATAAAATTATTATTGAATTAATTTGTACGAAAAATATTGGTTCACACCACTGAAAGTTTGACATATATCGAAAACACTGTTGGGAGAAAAATTTTTTTTTTTTTTGGTGGAAACTTTTTTATTTTTTTTTTTGAAATTTAAAGTTTTTAAAAATTTTTAATTTTTTCCGATTTGGCGTTGCCACCCCTTTGGGGAATACTTTTTTTAAAAACCCACGGGGAAAACAGAAATTTTATACAGTTTATACAGTTTTTTAAAAATTTGTTTAATTTTATATCAAAAATTTTCGGGTTTTCCTTTGGTTACCCAAAATTAAGGCATTTTTACAAAAAAATTTAAAAATTTTCAAATCGAATGATGAAAAAAAGGGACTTTAAAAAAAATTTTCCATCTAAGATGTTTTAAAGGGGGACTCCCCCAAAACCCCCAAAAAAAATTTAACCACCCCTTTAAAGAAACACAGAAAATTTGGGCAATATTTTCTGCTAGATGCCATTTCTGATAAGATAATGTAGTCTTAATAACAGTATATTTTGTTTTCTTTTCAAAACTGGCAATTTAAGAAAAAAACTTCATAAATGCTTTTTTCCCGGGCGAGTTTAATACTAAGAGTGTTTTTATTGCATCATACCCATAATATAGCAGGTCAGTTATAGTCCGTTTCAGAAAAAAATCGGAAAACAGTCGACGGAGTATAGAACATAAATTTCATTTATAGAATGTTCACAGAAATTTTTAATGTGTAGCAAGTAACTGTTGTTAATTACGCAAGAAGATTATTATTTTTGCCGACTGACACACTGATTAAGTAGCGCATGTAGTCTAACTATTTGTACTACGCGTTTAGTTAATGATATATTTTTCTTATAGGCAATATCTTATATGAATCTTACACAGGCTGCCGGTACAGACGCGAGGGTGACTGTTTACGGCGGTAACGAGGCTCTGTCGAGTTTCCGCTGAACAATTACCCGAGAGTTAATATTCCCGTCTGCACCGACAGTCTGTGTTTGATTCTTTTTCTTGCATATTACATATCAAATTATTTTTTCAGAACAGAAACTACGAAAAACTGATATTCTCCTTATGCACTCTTTTTCTTATAGTAGCGTATGAACTTACATTCATTACGGTTATGTGACTTCATCCTAAGAACGCAATTCATTCATAAAATGCGCGCGGCAATGACGTCATTTAAAGCACGCGACTTGTCTTACATGGGGGTGTAAGACAGGGTTTTCTAGCACTGATGTAAACGGTAGATAATGTGTAAATCCTATCTGATATGCAAGAACCTACATTCTGACACAGAACAAAAGAAATATCTCAGAATCTAACTGAGCACGTCTAGAACGGAATAGTAAAGTATATCAAGTATTTTTGTTGGCTTTATGTGTTGAAAAAAAAATCTGAAAAAACAAAGTGATCCCTCGGAAGCATTAATCATTGAACACACACAATAAAGGTACATGTATTTGGTAAGAAATGAAATAGTATTTCTATATTCATGGCTGAACAGGGATTCCAAGCATTTTTGGAAATGCTAATACTTGTTTCCGTTACTTACAGCGAATTTATATAATATAAGCGACCGCCATTTTTTAAAGTTGTGTATTTCAAGGGAGAAAAATCATTGTGTATGATTCAGAGGGATATCATTTGGATTTGTAAGTTATACATTTTTGTAAGAAAAAAAACTTATTTAAGGATTGTTACAGACAATAAATAATTGTTGGCAGATGTGGAATCATTCAAAAAGCGGCTAGGAATTTCGAAATCATGGAATTGTTGAAAGGCTGTCTTAAGAACGCTGGGTTGTTTACTTATACTGTGGGCTGATGAGTGTCATTGCTTTTCAAGGATTCATATTTCATTATGCAGTTATTGCTCGTAGGATACTTAAATATGTCAAAATGTCATCGAGAGCAGTTTTGCATGTGGAAGGAAGAGTAAAAATGAAACCAAAAGTTTAGAGGTGATTGGTAATTTAAATGAATTGAAGTAAGTCTTTTTTATTACATTAAAATTTAAGTTATTTATCAATTTCAGCTTTGCTTTTTCTCTAAAAAGCCCTGACAATGTCAGAATTGTCATCAGAAATAAAATTGAGGTACCACATGGGGAAAATCTTTAAAATGTAGTCTCGTCATTGAAAAGTGTGAAATTATATTTTGATAATTTTCACTGTGAAATTCTTAAAATATAATTTTCACGGATAAATCAGTTATCCACTCAAAAGCATAAAATAAAATGTTTTTCAAAAAGGCAATTTATATAGCTGATCCTGTTGTATGTGAATGTTTTTATTTAGTCAACCCGTAAAATAAATCGTGTAATTCCACATTAAATCATGCGTATTCAAAGTTATATCTATGGTGGCTGATTTGGTACATTGCGCGTTGCGTTGTCGATAGCGACAAAACGACAAAGCGCCAAACAGCGCGGTGTCGCCCTGTCGTCTTGTCAACCTGTCTCTAGCGAAGCATCCCAAACGGCACGTTGTCGTTCGGTGCGTTGTCGCGATGTCGCACCGGCGCTTGGCTTATAAGCCCATCCTTAGATTTGAACCAAGCGATAATGTGGCATCGCGACAACACGCCGCATGACAACACGCCATTTGGCTTACATCGATAGCGAAAGGACGACAAGACGAAAGTCCGACAACGCGCCGTTTGGCACTTTTTCTGTTGTCGCGAGCGCCAAAACCACGCTCGATAGCGTTCCAAATCAGCCACCATTTACATCAGACTCGGCTGCTTTGCAACCGAATAAATTGACTTTCAGTCAATAACTGTATTTAAGATTTATTTAATATTCTGCCATTAACCCTTTCCCTCATGAGCATATTGTGAAAAATGGCCGTTTTCACTGAAAAGCCTCCTGTTACAAGTTCAAACTGCTATAAAACTATGAAAAATGCTTCAATACTAATCAAACTTGGCACAAATGTTGACTGGACCATTGCCTTTGTAACGACATGCTCAGTCTTAAATTTTCTGTTACCATGGCAACGAGGGGACATCTCAAAATTGCCAAAAATCATTATTTTGTGTCGATTTTTTTCCATAAGTGCTGGAACTTCTCAATGGATTGAGATAGAGTCAAAGGCTTTTCAGCGTTGGTTACACGTTACCTTATGATCGACCTGGGGTTATTTTTAGCCTCTCACAAGTCCAAAATTTTCTTTTGGATGGGGGGCGGCGCCGAAAAAGTGCTCACTTTTTTTAACAACATTTCTCAAACGAAAACGTGTTTGAGGCCCAAAAATGACATTTTTTCGCTATTTCAGGCCTTAAAAAGGGGGGGGGGTCGAAAGTGCGTTGTTTCGCGTATATATGTGGTAAAGGGTTAACAGAAGAGTTTATTATAGCCTGTTGGAGAAATTGTAACAGCATCCGCACCTTTCAGAATTACACATATTGAGGAATACATTATAGGTTCAAAGGGAAAATCCTAATAGGTAAAGAATTGCTAAAATATTTAAGAGTTTAAGGACCATGTTATATGAAACGAATTAAAAGAGGATAGAATTAACTGTAATAATGACGGACGCTTCAATGCTGCATAAGAATAGGAATAGCTTATTGTTGAGAATCTAGCTTCCCTTGTATTTTATTGGTTGCGAAGATTTGTCAAGATAATGATATTAAAACTACTGTCATATTTAACAATTAAATAATTATGACTGCCGATGTTTCAGTGGCATCATTTTGTCAGACATGGTGTTGTTAAGGTCAGGAATGACAAGCTGGGTGCAGGAGATCGTCCTGAACAGGATTAATGAAAACCGTTTTATTTTTACGGTGAAAACTCCACATTGCTTTCTGATAGAATATTTAACGGATCGTTATTAAAGTTTTTTGGTTGTGTCAATCGATTTTTGAAAAAACTAGAAACTGTCATGAGTAAGAATTTCGCAAATCATATTACGCCAGCATTGAACTTCGGTGTTTAGATCGTAATTTTTGCATTTGATAACACTTATCTGTCCCACATGTGAACGTTGACTTTAATCATGTCGTTTCTTTTCTTCAATATTTTTTTGGATTTTGGGATACATTACTCGTTTTGTTTTGTTCAAAAGTTAGTTTTTTTAAAACACATAATTTTTACAGTCTTAGCTATATTCTCAGCATCACATTAGTCTGGTTTTCTTAAAACATACATTTTAATATTTTATTTAACACTAAGTTGAGTTTCATGCAGTAGATACTCCATACACAAATAACTTTTTTTCTAAGTCATATGGAAATGGTCACTAATATTTCAAGTAAGAAATTCTATCTCTATTTGTCTCGGTACAGTTAATTTCTCTTGTTTAAAGGTTTTCTTAGTGTAACAGTAAATGCCGGAGACGATACTTTTTCAGAAATTATGTAATTCGCACACTAATTCTCATTGTCTTCTCTGACATTTCTGTATCCCTTATTCCGATAACCTAAGTGTTGATGGTTGGATACAATTTAATTTATCTGGTGCTAGCGTTCGGTTTTTGGTTATCACTAAATTTTGTAATCACTGCTTTCAAAGGTCTCAATTGAACAGTTTTACTAGATACATAAAAACTCCTCTGAAAGTACAACTATGATTTTTTCTTAAAATGCAGTGTTCTAAAAAATTTAACTTTGAAAAAAAAACCCGGGCAAAAATCTATGTTTTAAAACATGACAATTTAAATCCCCTTAAAGAAAAAAAAACCCCTAGATTGTTTAAATTTTTAAAAGTTTTTGGTGCCGTTTTAGTAAAATAAATTGATTGCACAAATCAATAATTCAAATTTGGTAATGATGAATTTTTATCTGCCCTGTCATTGTTACCCAAAACCCCTTTTTATATAAAACTTTTTAAATAAGGGTTTTAAAAAAAAAAAATTTAAAAGACAGGGGGGCCCTTTAAATTTGTTTGGGCTTAGAAGGGTCCAGAAAGGGGGGAAGGGTTTTGGGAGTTTAAAAAAAATTTTTGTTTTTGTATAGTGCCCCCAATGGTTTTTCCCAGCGTTTTAAAAATTGTAGGTAAGTTTGGCTATAAGAACTTATTGTAACACTGATATTCAATCCAATGTTTATTTGATTAAACAATTTGAGACAAAAATGAGTTGCCTGAACTGAGATTTGAACTCCAGACCTCTCGCTTCCTAAGCGAGCGCGCAAACCCCTCGACCGCTGTGAATTTATATGTTAAAGGCCTGAAGAAAACCATATTATTCTAAGTTAGGGTTTGTAACGACGCTAACTGTTGTTTAACACTTGTGTAAATAATCATGGCGCTTACTATAAGCATGTATATCTATAAAGAATAAAACAATATTAGAAATCTTCTACCATTCAGGAATTATTTTGCTTGAAAATTAATCCGCCTGTCTTGTGACCATATTTACGCAGTGATCTCCCCTAAATTTTTCGGCCTAAGTGTTACATATAAAGGGAAGTAACCACTTCAAAAAAGCGGACTACTTTCGGCATTTGCAATTAACAGCATTAGAGTCTGAAATTTCGCTACCATTATTTGTTTGGTCTGACGACCCAAACAAATAAAAACACACACACACATAACGCACAAATTTGCACAATATATTGATGCTTAAATCTATTGGGCATCTTTGTCTAATTAATAAAGTGCACTCAAATATCGAATAAAATCCTTAAATAAATTACTTTCTAAGCATTGTCTAAATCTATATATATTTTTTTTATTCAGGGTTACCCTTTTCAGATATTTCGAACAATCCAATGCGACTAAGACCATTATCATCTTTAAATTCCAACGATTATTTAAAATTTTATATGTAGACAGTCGATTAACATTTCATGTGCAAATATAATACAGATATACAAGTTATCATATACACTCAGGTAATTTGCTATGATCAGACACACAAGTATTAAATGTAAATATTTTAATGTCTATAAATAATTCAAACAGATAGGACAATCTATGACGTTAATAAACCAAATGACGTCAGGAAAAATACTTCTACGCTCAATGTAGTTCAAAGTATTTTTATAAGCATGTTAAAATGGAAATAGATATTTTAATTCTTTGCATTATATAGTATAAAAATGCACAATAAATCGTTCAAATGTAATTAATCATTCAGTTATATTGGCCTTCCAGAATATATTACTGTGCATTTGAACTCAAACCTGGCATTATTTTACAACAATAAACTCAAAATTGATATCAATTTTCTAGTCAATGTTGGTGGTGCGTTTTATATTGATTGTGTTGTGATTGAGAAGTTTCCCCTGTATGTTACTTTGTTTGAAAATAAAGACAAGTTCCGTTCCATGCTAAATCCATATTTGCGAAACGATATCACTTTTTATCAGATTTATCAAATTAAGAAAAAAGGGGGGGGGGGTTAAAAATTAAATGCTTAACACATCATCAACCTCCTTTTACTGCCAATAATTGGTTCCCCTTCTTTGATACTTTGAAAGGCCCTGGGAAATGAAATAGTTAAAACATTGTGGGTTTTGATTTATTTTGTTGTTTATATCCTCCAGCGCATTATACAAATCATTTGATTATAAAACATCTTAGAATATAAAAGATAATCAATTTGATTCCTTTCGGTTCTCTGGCTTGTGCTTTTGGGCGTACGAACCACTGACTCAATCAAATTAAGCGTGCAAATTTTCAATTGATCATTTTAGGGCGTTTTAAAGGGTTTTTTAAGTGTTTATTTTCTTATTTACTTATAATGAAACAAGAGACAACACATCGAAATAACTACTAAATTTTTATGATTAGTTATATAATGAACAAATAAATAGAGGATATTGAATTAGTGTAGGTTTGATACTAATTCTATTTAACGAGTTGAATAAAATCATATTTTGTGAGCCTCTGGCGAGCATATTATTGTTTTATTCAACAAGTGTAATAAATTTAGTATTAAATCTACACGAATGTAATATTCTATTTATCACATATATAAAATAAGAACGATAAACTGTTAAAAAGAGTCATTTTTCACTGTATACTTTATCTGTGAAATTTTTACGACTTTGTTTAGCGGGAAAACTTGAAGTTGATGTAAATAATTTTGTGACATGAATTACATTTTATATACAGTAAACGTTTTTGAATACGTGTTGTTTTAGCTCACGAGAGCCTCTGAATACTTGTGCTCAGAGGTGGGCTTTTGTGATGGCACGTGGCATAAAGTTATATAAATCATGGCCCTGGGGTTTACTTAGTTTACATAAGCTTATATAGGAAAATACATTTCAGTCTTCTTTTAGGGAACCGGAATGCCAATAGATTACATATTTAGCATGTAGCATTGCCAAGTAAACCTCTACAAAAGTTATATTAATTATGGCACTAGGGTCAAAGATGGCCCAGCCCCGGGAGTCTCTTGTAAATAGACTTGTATAGTAAAATAACTTGAAATACTTATCATCAAAAACTGCTATGTCTAAAGCTTAGGTATTCGGCAGGAAGCAACATCTTGATGCCCTCTACAAAATTCATATAAATGATGCCATTTTTTTGTAAAACTACAATACCTAGTGCTAGCCTTTTTGAAGTTAAGCATTTCCTAACAAACATCTACCAATAGTTTAAAAATAATGCGGCTTGGGTTAAAAACAAATCCAATATGACCCAAAACCTAATTTAAACATTGAAAAAAAAATGTCACCTTTCTAGCAATGTATCTCAGGTGGCGATCCAGAGCCATCATTGTTTTTCTATTGAATGGAATTTTAAAAAAAACTTAGAACAGCGTTTTTGATGTTTTGTTTTTATTTTTTTTTATATTTTTTCTTTCCTTTTAAATAAATATTAAAATAGGTAGGGCTTTTTCGGTAACAATATGTTATTTCATTATGACGAAATGTCTCTAAAAGACTTTCCCTGAGTGAGCGAGAAGCATGGCTTTGGGAGCGTTCAGTTTCAACTAAGCTCAAGCTATATCCAAGAATAACTAGACAGTAAGTCTAACTTGTACCATTTATAGTGAATGCATCTTTTTATGTGCGAAAATACAGAACACACATGTAAGCAGCCACAAATACATGAATTGGATTCTCTACATGAATGACGTAGTACTGCTTTTTTGTCTGGCTGGTGAACATGTGGTTGGAATGTGTCCCCAGATCATAACATGATACCTTGCATATGGAAATCATGGGGAGGGATCACCGTCAGGAGTGGAAAATTGAGCTGATCATCTCGCTGATCATTTTGTTAAGTTTGTGTTTTTATTGATAGCGATTCTGCCCATGCTTTTTTAAAACTACATAATAAACAAGCAACTAATACACAAAAATTATTATGACAAACGCTTTTCTTACGTGGTTCTTTATTTTATTTTAGAATCAATTTGAGATAGTAGATAAGGTTTATGTATTGTTTTCAGTAGTTAAAGTTGGAACTTCCTAAAAAGTTTCCTTGGTAGATCCTTATAATGTTATCTGAAAATTGTCCGAAGTTTTGTACAAAAATAATTATGGTTGAAATTAAGCTATCCAAGTGATTCACTGTGATAGAATTAGAAAAAGTAAGTTAAAACGTCCTTCAGCTTTTATTTTTTATGAGTAAAACAATTCTGTGTTTTAGCAAACTTAGTATTTCAGTAATTTTTATCTTGGAAATGTGTATCATATCACTGTTATGCCTACATATAAACAGAGATTTATATCATAAAATAACTCTGAAAAATCATTGAACCGGAAAATGCCGACGATATGCACAACTAGACTTGGTACTGATAATTTCTGTAAAGTTTGATGAAATTGCACCAGTAGTTTTTAAGGAGTAATGCAAACAATTATTTGTAATGGACGGATGGACGGACGGACAGACAGACGGACGGACAGAAGTGATCTCTATATGTCGCCACTACTCTGTGGAGGAATCGAAGAATTAGTACCTGATTCGGTATAGAAATCTACCAAGAGAAAATCTTACTTTTCCGACAAAAAATGTTTTAGGCTGAAAATGTGAGATTTGTTCATTCGTTCAGACAGAAAATTTCATCCCTTTCCTCAGAGATCTTACAATGAGAGACCACAAAGACCTTTCTATGGCAAGTCAAAATACTTCAAGATGTCACCTACTTACCCAGCTAAATATAGCAGTTAAAAGGGAAAGAAATACAAAATATTGACTCAGTAAGTACCTGGAGGTCGCTTTTCTCTAAACAAATGGCTTTATCAGTAATAACGAACGGTTACAAACTAGACAAAACTCCTATATTCAGTTCTAAAAACGAAACTTTTTTCCAATGAAAACAACAACAACATAGATATAATTCAATAAAAAATATATATATTATTATAAAAAAGGTGCAATTGAATCGGTGCCACAAGATCTGTGTTGCTTCAAGATGATAATAAGTCTGCTGGACAACATTCCACTATCGTAAGACTACTTTAAGGGTTATCATATACGCCCTACGAAGTACTTCCAGAGTGGGAACTTCCAGTTTAAGTTCCAGTTGTATTAAATGCTCTAAAACAAAGTCCATTAGAGCCAATGATGGAAGCTTATTTAAAACGTGTTTTAAACGCCGGAGAAAATGACGGCGTTTATTGTTAAGCACCTGGCCGTCCGTCCGTATGTCCGGTCGTCTTTAAGCAGTTTTTGTGTCCGATCTGTATTTGTTGAAATAAATTGAAACATCTTGGCAAAAATGTTAACCAAAATGAGTCAATGTGCAGAGCGCAGGTTTGAACTTTCTCAGGTCAAGGTCGGACTTTTGTTTCTTTTTTGTCATTTTGTATCAATTTTAAAATTCTGTGTCCGCTCTGTATCTTTTGATCCGATACAAAGAAAAAAAACCTTTTGACAGAAACATTACATATATAATAAGGAGACCGTGTGCAGAATACCGGTTCGGACTTCCTGAGACAAAATTGGCACCGGCTTGGGGATAAATTGGTCTCTACAGACACATTTAAGGTTCATTTCTTGAATCTACGAAGTCTAGAGTTTAGATATTTAGCAGGTTGAATTGCTTTATTAACCTTTACAAAAATGATATGTATCATGCCCATTGGTTCAATATTGGCCACGTCCCATGAGTCACTTGATTTATCTAGACTTATGTAGGAAAAATACATGTGAGACTTATTGATGAAACTACGATGCCCAGGGCTTCGATCTTTAGCATGTAACATCACTGTGTACAAAAATAAACTGGTATTAATCATACCCCTTGGGTCAATGTTGGTTTTGCTCTGCGGTCACTTATTTGATTTAGCCTTGTATTTAGATTTTATCCTGTGAACACATTTCAGTCTTATTTTGGTGAAACAACAATGCCTAGAGTTTAAAAATTTAGATTTGTAGCATGACCTTGTGAACGTCTGCAAATTGTTATTAATTATGCCACTGGGGTCAAAATTGGCCCGCCCCGGGGTCACTTGATTATAGGAAAACACATGAAAGACTTATTGTGTAAACTTCAAAGCCCAGAGCATAGATATAAATTTGGCATGTATTATAAGTTATATTCATCATAAAAGTCACTTGCTTTTACTAGACTAAGATATAGGAAAACATTCTTTATGAGGATAATTTTATGCACCTATATTTTGCATATGGCATTGCCTATAAGACCTCTATAAAAGTTATATAAATCATGCATTTAGGGTAAAAAATACATTTACCGAAGATGTGATAAAGTTTCATAGGGATAATAAAGATAGACAAATTTCTTAAATTACCCTTATTGAGGGATTATTTTTATTACTTTAACAAATTAACATTCGGGCGTTTATTGTCCGGCTTTGTGGTCCTCTTGTTCTAATTACAGCCATAACATTCAGACTCTGTAGTGAAATTCAGAAGAGTACAAAATTGGGATATAACATTAGTGAGAAAAGAAACCATATCGTTGTATCCAAAACGGGCAGTAGTTATTTATTTGAAAAGGTTGAGAAGTACAGAAAATCAGTTGATTTAGATGAGTTAAAACTTATCTTATCATAAATCAATCCTTAAAACGCGGATTATTTCAAGGTGGCTTATGAAGACTTTTAGATGGGCTTATAGATATCAGAACATAGACTTGAAGGTTAAACATGTTGTCGTCCTTTCTTTGGTTTTGTACAAACGTTTCACATTCACACGATTTTAATTAAACGATACATTATAATTTTGTTCATGTATTTACGTTGGTGTTCTGAATTCGGTGAATTGCTATGTTTATTATAATTGTAGTGGTGGCTGTAGTTAGATTTACTCGGCAGTTTAGACACTATTTGTTTGGTAGACCCGGATCAGTCTTGTTTAAGGTGGCTTATTAGGTTTCGGGAGCCAAAAAAGTCATAATTATCAAACTTCGGCTGAACCTCGTCAAGATTTCTGATTCTAGTGTTTACGCTTTTTTACTAGTTCTTTATTCTTTACGTTTTTACTTCAAACTTCAAATATAAATTAACCACATCATTTGTGACAAGGTTTACAACTCTAGCACACAAATTATCAGAATTACCTCCCTTGAACTTAGAATTTTCATGAAAAATGTTTTTGTAATAATTTCTTTATGTTTTATGTATCTACTTCAAACTATAGGCATATGCTTCTTATTATCACTCAAATCTTTTGTGAGAAGGTACAATACTCCAGTAAGACTATTTCCAGAATTATGTCCTCCTTGAAATTGGTATTTTTTACTCCAACTTCTTCATTCATTATTGGATTTACTTCAAACTCCCACATGATAATAATACGCCAAGGTTTATTAATCTAGAAACCACATTTCTAGCATCTTTATTTCAAGAGTTATCTCCTTTTTAAGAACTTTGCTGTTAAAAATGTTATATAATGGCCCTTCAATGTTGCTGGGGTTCTAACTATGGATTGTTTGCAATACTATGATAATTGCTTGTTTTAAATTGACATGTTACCCTTTAAAATCACAACATATTTTTTGCCTTATGAAGCATGACAGTATTGAAATCCAAAACTCTTAAGACAGTTAATTGTCTGAAGTTTATAACCTTAACAATCCAACCACGAAATTTCATGTTGAAATGACCAAAACAAACATGATATTTAACCATTATTTTCCTTTCATGGATCTTCCCCACCGAAAAACTTCCATATAAAGTGGTACTTGCTCATGATTGTACTTTACAAAAATCAGTATTATAAATAAGCAATTGCCAATTGCCCGGCAAAGTTGAAAATTTGCTGGGCAAGTTAGTCACGATGTTTACCGTTCCGCGAAACAAATTCATTTTTCAGGAAAAAAAAGGAATTGAAAAGGCTCCAGTATGTGGGAAATTAGAAAGTGTGAGTTGACATGCTTTACTTGCCAGATGTACAGTAACAATGATGTTGGCCATTTGTGAAATTTGTTTCATTTTTTATTATGAAGAAAAAAAACACAGTGTCGGGAAACTATATAACTAGAGGGGTAACTTAATTTTGAGCTGGACATTCCTGTTCATTTGGCAAGTTCATTTGAAAAATTATTTCTAGCACTGAAAAACAGATGTTTGTGGTGAGCAATTTTGGGCCATAATGACTCTCTTGTTGTTAATTTGATGTATTTCATGTTAAAGTATGCCAAGGGATGTCATTTACCTTTGGGTTAAGTTAGGGGTCATTTGGATCAATACACCAATGTCAAAAATAGATTTTTACAAGTGTATTAATCATATGCTATTGACAGATATCTTTTATATTAGGTAGGAACATAAAATTGAAGTAGGAAGATAACTTACATGATATTCTTCCTTTTGATTGAGGTAGGGGTCATTGGGTCAAGGTCATCAGTAACAATAATTGATTTTTACAATTTTACCTATATAGCCTTTATTATTGGCAGATGTATTTGATATTTGGTAGGAAGACAACTTGCATGGTATTTTTTCTTTCGATCGAGTTAGGGGTCAATGTTAAGGGTGCCAATGATATATTTACACTCATTTGCTAATGCAGCCTTTACTTTTTGACTGGTTTTTATATTTGGAATGGATGTTAACTTGCCTCCTTTCGATTGAGTTATAGGTCATTTGGATCAAGGTCACCAGTGCTAAAATAGATTTTTACACTTTTGCTCATACATTCTTTAATTATTGGTAGGAAGATAACTTGCATGGTATTCTTTCTTTGGGAGTAAGGGATCAGTTGGTCAATATCACCAGAGCTAAAAATAGATTTTTACACTTTTGACACTACATCCCTTATTTATTGATAGATGTATTTCATATTTTGTAGGAAGATAACTTAACTTGCATGGTATTCTTCCTTTCGTTTGAGTAAGGGGTCAATGTTAAAGGTGCCAATAATCGATTTCCACACAGTTGTTAAAAGAACGTTTATTTTTTTGACTGATGTTTTCAGCAGATGTCTTTCATATTTGGTAGGAAGATATCATGCATGGTCTTCGTCTTCAGGATTGAGTAAGAGGTTTGTAGGTCAAGTTCAAGGGTGTTTAAAACAGAGTTTAATGGTGCAGTTAATGTTCAACCTTTGATGGTCCAGTGCTGGAAGTCACAAGGCCAATGTCACTTGAACTTACGATAGATTTTTTACAATTTCTTATACAGCCTTTGTATTTTCATGCACCCGAAGGGAGGCATATTAAAATCGCACCGTCCGTCTGTCTGTCTGTCTGTCTGTCTGTCTGTCTGTCCATCCGTCGGTGCGTTCCCATTTCATTCGTGTCCGAACTGTACTGTACTTTGTCATACATTGTGGGATTTTAAAATAACTAAGCACAAATGTCTACCACATCAAGACGATGGGTTGCGTCTAAGAACCACGTCCTTACCTTAAAGGTCAAGGTCACACTATCATTATGAAGTTTTACATATCACAATTAGATTAAATAGGTACACACATTTGAGTCCGAACTGTACATTTGTCATACATTGAGGGATTTCAAAATAACTGGGCATAAATGTTGACCACATCAAGACGATGTGTCGCGTCTAAGAATTACGTCCCTACCTCAAAGGTCAAGGTCACTTTGCCATTTTGAAGTTTCACATTATCACAATTAGAGTTAATAGGTACATACAATCGTGTCCGGGCTGTAACTGTGTCATGCATTGAAGGATTTAAGAATAACTTGGCGTAAATATCTACCACATAGAGACGATGTGTCGCATCTAAAAATCACGTCCCTACCTCAAAGGTCAAGATCACATTACCATTTTGAAGCTCTATTTTATCATAATTAGAGTTTATAGGTACACAATTCGTGTGCGGACTGTAACTTTGTCATGCATCGAACGATTTTAAATTAACTAGGCATAAATGTCTTCCATATCAAGATGACATGTCCCGATTAGACCCATGTTTCTACCTTCAAGGTCAATGCCACACTAGTTTGAAGGTACTCATTCTCTCGAGAAGAGTTTGAAAATACACATTCATGTCCGGACTTTAACTTTGTCATGCATGGAAGGATTTTAAAATAGCTTAGCACAAATGTCTACCACATCATGACGATGTGTCGCAGCTAAGGCTCATGTTCGTCTGCCTGTCCGTGTGTCCCCACTTACACAACAATTATGTCCAGACTGTTAATTTGTCATGTATTTAGGGATTTTGAAATAATATAGCACAAATATCTTTCTCGTGGCAACATTCTGTTGCGTTCAAGAACCACGTCCCATCTTCAAAGGTCAAGGTCACACTTATATTTTGAAGATTCAAGCTATCACAATTAGAGATTATCGGTACACTTATACAAAGAACGATATGAAGCAATAATAATAATGAATTATTCACTTACAAATCCCTTTTCTTTTCATAATACCTGCATGTTTAAGAAATCTTTTCGGGGCATTCGTCACTTGCGTGACAGCTCTTGTTCACCAATGTCTCATGTCTGCAAGGAACATACCAAAGGTGGTCATTAAAGCTTAGATTGAGTTTAGAGTAACTGGGTTCAAGGTAACCACTTGCATAATGCATATACCGGTATTTATATCTATTTGATTGAGTTGAATATTTTTCAACTTCATCACAAGTCATAGCGATATCTTGCCAACTTATATTTTTCACAATTACAGAACGCTATGACTGCCAAGTTATATAACTTGTGTTTACAATTATGTGGGCATTTCTTTCGTCCATAACTGACTGAATGGACAAACATTTTTGAAATATTTTTACTGACAAGAATCTGAGCCGGTAGCATTTGTGTTTAACAAACACGTTCTTGTTTAAATAATTTTATTTAAAAATGAATAATATATAATAATATATGATATTTATTTACTACAGACTTTCTTTTAAACGAAAATTTATTTAACAATTCCAATAGTACGTTAGAGTTATTCGTACTTAAATGTCTAAGCTTATTTGCGATACTATCATTACACTCTCTTAAGTTTCTTGTCATCATATCCTTATATTGTTAACGATTATTTTTAAGCTCTTGCAACTTATCATCCTAACCTTAAAGACTATACATTCTCTTACTTTTATGATAATCCTTACGTTTAATTTCACAGACAAAATTAAACCAACCAAGATTTTAACTTGAACTTTTACACATTATAACTTGGAGAAGGCTTAGCAGACGACCTTGGAGGAATAGCTACGGACTTCAGAAGAACTGACTTGATAACGACCTATGACACTGTAATGACCTTTAAACACTTAAGAGCCTCATCATGACAGGCAGCTGGCAAATAGAAACGGTAACAACTGAGTATACTGCGTATGCTTGACAGATCTTGGATTTTTCTTCTAAGTATAGCAAGAAACATAGCACTTAATTATTTAACTATCAGCTTTTTACATTATCGCTACTATAAAAAACAATTTAAACCATCTGCAAAATCGTGACATAAAAATTGTAGAAGTTTATAAGATTCACTATCGTGTATCTCGAACGAATCAGTTACAAGTGGCATGTTTGTTTTCCTACTTGTTATCTTTTGAAGAAATTTACGATGCAACACTGGTACAATCGTAATAACCAAATACTTCAGCCTCATAATTTATGATATGACAACGTTTGATCAAATGCCTCCTGCATAGTGACACGTATAATTTATATATACCTTGGATGGCTTTAAAGCTGTTATAAACCCGATTTTGGATTTGTTATTCCGGTCTACTGTTTATTAGTGCTTGAAATTATCTTTTGTCCAGTTTCAAATGTACCAACTCACATTTATTTTGCTAAATCGGCAAACTGTTAATCAGTCTAGTGAATCGACTGTTTATAAAAAATAATTTAAAACACTCAGCCGGTTAAAATTTATCAGGCCGCGCCTGACCAATTTAATTTTGTAAATACGTACCAAGTATAGGTTATTTTAGTTGTAATAAACTTTAACCAGTATTAATAAGTAGCCGGTTGTTTTAGCTTTTGACGAAACAAGTTATAATTTAAGACTTTTATTCAAACTGGTAAAGATGTTGACAAGAACGTACGTTTATTCACATTAAGTTTAACAGTGTATTATGTAATACATAAACAAATAATATCTGTTTAAAAATTCTTTAACCCTTTCCCCTATGAGCATTTGTGAAAAATGGCCATTTTCACTGAAAAGCCTCCTCTTACAAGTTCAAACTGCTATGAAACTATGAAAATGCTTCAATACTCACCAAACTTGGCACAAATGTTGACTGGACCATTGCTTTTGTAACGACATGCTCAGTCTTAAATTTCCTGTTACCATGGCAACGTGGGAACATCTCAAATTTGCCAAAAATCACTATTTTGCCTCGATTTTTTCCATCAAAATTTATTTCAAAGTGCTGCAACTTCTCAAGGGGTTGAGATAGAGTCAAAGGCTTTTCAGCGTTGATTACACGTTACCTTATGATCGACCTGGGGTCATTTTAAGCCTCTCACAATTCCAAAAATATGAGGGGGACTCCGCCCCCCTTCAAACCCCCAAACAGAAGGGGGCACATCCACCTTCTGGCAACCCCCTGATGTATCTTTTGGATGGGGGGCGGCGCCGAAAAAGTGCTCACTTTTTTAAGCAACATTTCTCAAACGAAAACATGTGTTTGGGGCCCAAATAGGACATTTTTTTTCACTATTTCAGGCCTAAAAAAAAGTAATCTAACAATTTCGAGTTAAAGTTCCTTGAATTACCTTTTTTACATTTGAATATAAATCAGTTCATTGAAAGGCATTTGGAAGAAAATCTTTAAAAGAGAGAGAGAGAGAGAGAGAGAGAGAGAGAGAGAGAGAGAGGGATGATATTACCCGTTCTGTCAGGACATTTAATGCACCAAAAACCTTCCTTGTTAGGACGCTCAATGGGATGTCAGGACAAATCATTGTCCTCACTTCAACGGTTCTTATTATGAACATGATTTGATCGTTTGACATTTTGCAAAATGAAATTCCTTGATGGGACACGTGTCCTTACAAAACCATATCTCACTCTCATACACCATAAAATATTATATGCATCTGATTAAGTCACTCTAGGATAAGATATGAGATGTTCCGATTCAAACGGGTACCTTCTTTAGACCCACTCATTTAGC